>NW_020956329.1:12799-16631 GCF_003031625.1 Empidonax traillii | reverse complement strand
ATTAGCAAAGTTCTGGCAGGTGGATGTCATGTTCTGGAAAACTGGGAGCCTCCTAGAAAAGTATTTCCTGGAGGATGATTTTTCTCTCCCCTCTTCCAGCAGATAGCCTTCCGAATTGTCACTCGGTGCTCTCCCAAAATGTCTCCTAGCAGGTGTTAATTGCGGTGGGTGTTCCGATTCCTTCCCCCGTAACTGACTTGTCTCTTGGGGCCCGTGTGTTGTCTGCAGGTCATCAAGGCCGGGGTGGAGACAACCTGCAAGTGCCACGGCGTGTCGGGGTCCTGCACCGTCCGCACGTGCTGGAGGCAGCTCTCCCCCTTCCACGAGATCGGGAAGCAGCTGAAGCAGAAGTACGAGACGTCCCTCAAGGTGGGCAGCACCACCAACGAGGCCACGGGCGAAGGGGACATCTCCCCGCCCAAGAAATCCTCCCCGGGGCACAGCGATCAAATCCCAAGGACTACAGACCTCGTCTACATCGACGACTCCCCGAGCTTCTGCATGATGAGCCGGTACTCGCCGGGCACCTCGGGCAGGAAGTGCTACAAGGACAAGAACTGCGACAGCATCTGCTGCGGCCGCGGGCACAACACGCAGAGCCGGGTGGTGACCCGGCCGTGCCAGTGCCAGGTGCGGTGGTGCTGCTACGTGGAGTGCAAGCAGTGCACCCAGAGAGAGGAGGTTTATACCTGCAAGGACTGACGCGGGCCCCTGGGGGCTGTCCTCGCCCTTCCCTTCTGCCCGAGGGGGAGGAGAACCCTCGGCGCCACGGGCGGACCGCGGACGGAGACGAAACAGGGTTTGTGACGGACCTTCTGGGATCTGAACGCTGTGTTGAGACATAAGCACTTTGTAGGGTACAGGTGACCCAGCTGTGTTGCTGTTTTGTTCTGTTTTTTTTTCTTTTTTCTTTTTTTTTTTTTTTTGTGTTGTTTTTGTGGTTTTGTTTTGTTTTGTTTTTTTGTTTTGTTTTGTTTCGTTTTGGGGTTTTTTTTTTGGTGTTGTTTTCCTGTAGACTGAATTTCGATGAGGTCCAACCATGTGGAAATAAGTGCCTGTCCCACTGGGCTGAGACGCCGGTGGGGCCTTCACCTCGCTCGTCCACGCAGTTTTGACGGATCACCTTTCCTTGGAACACTCTTGGTTGTTTTCGCCAACCAACCCTCCGTGAACTCCCCCCGGGCTGACAGATTCTCTTGGGCGTAAATTATCCGTGCTGCTTTACTCCTGGAGCTTCTCCAGCTGCTCGCAGAGCTGAGCAGCTACGAAAGGAAGATCTTTCTGCCTCGAACGCGATCGTTGGTTTCTCCCCAAACTGGCGAGAGGAGTGTTGGGTAGTGATGGTTCCTGACGGCTCCTCCAGTGGAGTTTCTGCACAAGGCTCTGACAAAGAGACCCACTGGGAGGGTCAGCTCTTTATTGACAGCTAAATTGGGCCCACCACGTTGCAGACAGAGATGCATCCAAGGAAGAGGTTGGGAAGACAAGTGGAAAACCAGCCGTGCCTGTCCCCTCCAGTCCAGTCACCTGTTCTGTATTTAAAACGATTTCTCCAAATGCAGGTTCTTCAGCACTATCTCTGTCTTAAATCTAATTATTTTAATTTTTTTTTTTTTTAAGAACCACTAGATATTTGGCCTCATTTTTGTGCATGATTGATTCTTTTTTTTTTTTTTTTCCCCCCCTCTCCTCTTCCCACCTCTTGCTGATGGAATATTCACCCTGTGGAAACCGCTTCAGGGCTCTGGATCTGGAACTTTATTCAGTCTCGTGCCAGCTGAATTGGGACTTGTGTTTTTGAGGGGGACAAGAGAAAACCTCCAAGTGCCTCTTGGAAGCCAGGGCTGTCCTGCATCGTACAGCAGCGGTTTGGGCCTGGGTCAGACCTCTGGAGGAGTTGACTTTTCCTTCCCTTAGGTCATCATTCCATTTTCTCTGAACCATGGCAGTGGTACCTGACACAAGCTGTATGGAAACCCTATGACCTTAAGGTTTTTATTTTTTTTTATTTTATTTTTTTTTTTAAAACCACTAGATCGAGAACTTTCAAAATGCAAACTCTTGGATTTGGGAATAACCAGCGGACACGGAGACAAAGCAGCAAGTGGCCAGAGAGGGCGGGAATTTGACTGCAGTGGCAGATCAATCCCAGTGCTGTGAAACAGATGGCAACCTTCAGGTTTTCTTGTTTGTTTTTCTTTTTTCTTCTTTTTCCTTGGAAGAGGAGACTCCAGGGCTTGATGCAGCAATGTTCTTCCCTCGGATAAAAGCGGATTGGAAGCAGCCAGTGGATGCCCCAGCGAAGCTTCCTAAGGAAACAACGGAGTGTGGAGGGCGTTTAATTGGATTTTTGGTGGCAATTTTTCGTTGTCCAGCAGCAATTTCCACCAGTTCTGTGTAAGCCATTCAGTCCGTTTCCCAAAAGAGGAATTTTTCAACCATAAGTAGAAATCAGCGAGGAAAATGAGAGCAGTTTTCTGAGATGGACCATTATTTTTCCAAAACCTTTTTTCTCCTTATTTTTTTTTTTTGTTTAGTTTTGTGGTTTCCCCCCCCCTGCCCCCCCCAAACAGTAGCCACTAATTGAAGCTGTTCCTGTGCATCTGCTGGGAGGAGAAAAGATCTGGTTTGCTTTTTTCTTGCTAACAAATACCTGCAGTGCCAGCCTGGTTGATTTGGGTTCGTGGGGAGGGACGGGAGGTGTCAATGGCCCCGTGCAAAGTGAAGTGAACTTGGCTCTTTTTTTGGCTGTTTTCTGACTTGCTGTACAATTCCCGAGGTTTTGGGTAGTGCTAGAGGAGGAATGGTGGTGGAATTCCCAAATTCCACCTCGTGGGAAGGTCTCCTAGTTGATTTTTTTTGGTTTTGTTTTTTTTTTTTTTGGGGGGGGGGGGGGGATGCAGTGCTTTGAAAGTCACCCACGAGCAGTTTATCTGATGGTTTATAAAAATAAACAGACTAGAAACTTCTAATTCAGCGTGCACATGTGTATATGTATATATATATTTATATATACACACATGCCGACACATAAATATATATATATATATATATATAAATATTGAACGGACATTTATTTATTGTAAAGCCCTTCAGAAGGACCTTCTTATGGTTTCATTGTGGTATTATGTTAAATTCTCTGTCTCCCTCTGCCTCTCTCTCTCTCTTTCACACGTCTGTGCAAACTCACTGTCACGTTTTTGTGTGTGTTCTAGGATAGCTCTCCCCCCTCTCCCAAGTAAAACTGGGCCCAAACCTCCTCAAGATACGAGGAATTTTTGGGGGGTCTGAATTCCTATTTCTGGCTCCAGTCTTTTTATTTAAAAAAAAAAGAAAAAAAATGAAAAAAAAAAAAGTCCTTAATTAAAGGATGGGCCGCAACTTATGTGCATTATTATTATTATTATTATTATTAATTATTATTATTATTATTGTTGTATTTAAACCATGGGCCTCATTTTGCCTCTTTTCACTGGTGTCTCTGTCTCCATTGACCTCGCTGGAGTAAATCCACATTGCACTGGTGTGAGAGGAGAATGAGTCCCTAGGACAGGAGAGAGGGGGGTGGTGGCAGAAATATCCTTGGAGAGGAAATGCTGGAGTGGGATGGGATAGGGGAAACTGGGTGTGTTTGGTGTGGGAAAAGAGAGAGAGAGAGAGCTGGGTGGGAAATAAGGCAGATTGTCCAAGCAGCAAAAGAGTGAATGAACTACTGAGTGAAAGAGCTCTTCTGTGTGTTAGAACTCAGCACTGAAGCCTGGATGCTTTCTGTAAGTATTTACAAAAAAAAAAAAAAAAAAAAAAAAAAAAAAAAAAAAAAAAAAAAAAAAAA
>NW_020956329.1:2608-10791 GCF_003031625.1 Empidonax traillii | reverse complement strand
TTTTTTTTTTTTTTTTTTTTTTTTTTTTTTAGTTGATCATTCTGGTTTTGAGATGTGTCTGGATGAAGAAAAGCCAAACCTATTGACAGTAACCAGGGATTTGCCACTGATCTCAGTTGGCCTGAGAAAAATGATCCTTAAAAATTATTTGGGGGGGGGGGTGTTAAAAAAAAATAATCTGAGTTAAATGAAGAGGACCAAATTCCAGGCTTGATCCAACACAATCTGTTTGAAGGCGACAGTGTAAATTTGGGGAGCTGGGAATGACCTGCTGTGGTGCAGGAAGCCTTTGGAAGCAGGGAATGAGCTATGGACCCTCTGTTTTTTCAAAGGAACTTTTGGGATTGCTGCTTTGGAGACCTGAGCTGGGGGGCAAAATAACATCTGAGAGGGTGGTTGTGTTGGGTTTTTTTGTGTGGTTTTTTTTGTGTTTTTTTTGGTTTTGTTTTTTTTTTTTTGTTTTGTTTTGTTTTTTTTCTGTTGGCAACCAGCTCATTCCCAGGTCTGGAATTCCTTTGGGAATCATTTCTCAGCTGCCCTCGTTTAGCAGACGGGGTTTGGCCATGGTGGGGTCAGACGAGACCCCGGCTGGAGGGACAGATTCCTCCAGGCTCCTTTCATGGAGTAGATGCTGCTTAAGGTGATTTTCTGGTGGATTATGGTGCCTGTGAAAAATTCCTCAGTTGATGCTGCAGGGAAATCGGGTCTGTTCTGTTCCCACTCAAACAGGTGCAGTAAAGCTCCTCATTCCCGGCTGATCCAGCTCCGGGGGGGGGCACATCTGCTGCCTTGGCCTTGGCTTGCCATGCCCAGCTCTCATCCTGCCTTTCACTTTCCAAGGGCTGCTAACTAGGTGATGACTTCTGGAGAGCGGGGTTTTCCTGCAGGAGATGCAGGAAAGGCCCTTCTGGACCCCATACTGTTGGTGTAAACGTGATGTGGGCTGGGTGTGGCACCCTAGAAATCCATGGGAAATCCATGGAATGCTTTGGCTGGGAAGGGATCTTAGAGATCATCCAGTTCCTGGTTGAATTTGGTCAAGTCCCTGAAATCTACAGCAGCCAAGCTGAGGGCCGTGGGGTGTTATCACTGAATAGCTTTCATTTCTGCTCTCCACTGAGTTGGATTTGACCAAATTATTTACAAGTTCCAGGAAACAGAACGTTTCTAAATATTCCTGGGCAGGCTGTTTCTTGGTGGGGCTGAGGAGGAAAAGCAGATGGACGTTGCAGGGCAGTTTGGCATCAGGCTGGGCTTCCTGGAGCTGAGCTGCTTCAGGTGTAGGTTCAGCCCAGAAATGATTCCAGACACAGCAAATTTCAGCTGTCAGGGTGGGGCTTTTTTTTTTTTTTATTGGTTGTTGGTGGTTGCAACGGCCCTGGAATCTACCCTCCTTAAACAAGGAGTCCTGGCTTTGCAATCACCGTCAGGTCCCTCCAGAAGGTCTTTTGACCTGTGTGGAGCTGCCACTTTCTCGACAGAAGGGGATAAAGACGTGGACACCCAGGTTGAGAGAGGCAGGGGTTGAATTCAGGATTAATCCAGATATGGGGATAATCCCCCCAGCTCCCCTTGGGCCCGTTCGAAGCAGCAACCCCAAACTAGCCCAGGAATTTCCCTTGTTCCCCCCCAGTCTCCAAAGATGTCCTTCGAGACACGAATGTAAAGTCTAGGATTTGTTTTGCACACCTGGGATGGCATTTCCTTTCAAAGGGAGGTGGGAATACTAACATGAAGGATTAGTGTTTTTCTTTGTTTTGTTTTGGTTTTGGTTTGTTTTGTTTTTTCCAATGTCTTATGGGAGCCTAAGTTATTTTTCTCTACCTCATATGTACAGCTTGTAGGTATAAATCTGATTCTGAGTGACTGTTGAGAATGTATTTAAGTTATTTAACATCTTTGTATAACAAAAAAAAAAAAAAAAAGAAAGAAAAAAAGCCAGAACAAATGAAACAATAAATGTATTTTAAATTATACTTGAAGTGTGCTCCTCTTTCTTCACGTCTGTTGGAAAAGGTGTGTGTGCAGTGGCTGTGAAAGAGCCTGTGCCTCCTTCAGCCTTATTCCTGACCTTGAACTTGTCCTTGAAGCCTAATTCAAGCCTCTCCAAAGACCATAAAGCCTTGCAGGCAAGAGTGTTGTAGTGGTGCCATGAGCTGGAGAATTGTCTCCACACCCATTTTGCATGAGGAAAGAGTGACTTGTCTACAGAAAGGCCAAAACCCCCCAACTCCTGCTTTTCCCCCCCCCCCCCCCCCCCCCGACCTTCTGCTCTCCCTGTGAAACAGCTCAGAAAGTGGGATCTGGCTCGGGATTGCTGGAGAGTGCTCTGATTTGGGCCAGCAGTGCAGAGTTAATCGAGCTCAGGAGGCTGATGGGCTCCACCAGCTTCCCATGGAATTGCATAGTCATCATAGCTCTCTGGAGAAGTCATGGTATGCCTTGGCAGGGTGGCACTGTCGTGGTGTGACCGCAAAGTGACTCTGATCAAGTAGCTGGCCAAAGCTCGGGATAGGTTGGATGTGGCCAAATTTAGTCTGGACCAACGACAACAATTAAAAAAATTGTCATTAGCCCAGGCTGCACGTTGTCTTTCTTGATCAGATGTCTTTGTTTTGTTCTCCCCAGTGGCCCCCTGGAGCTGTTCACTACCTAAATGTCGTGGCAGCTGAGCTTTAAATGACCAGAGCCTGTTGTTGTTCATCTTGCAGCCTGCTAAGGGCTGCCCTGGGGAGCCTGTTCAGTGCCAACCACCCTCTGGGGGAGGAGTCTTTTCCCTGGTATCCAACCTAAACCTGCCCTGACAGTTCCCAGGTGCTGCTTTTCCACATGCACCAGGAGAAAGTTCACAAACCAGCCAGCAGCCACCTGAGGTTCAGCCGCTCAAGATCCATCTCCAGGCACCCTTCTCATCTTCCGTGGGGGTCAGAGCTCAACTGGCAGGACTTCCCACCCTGCAGTCCCTTCGTGGCTCTCACACACGTGTCCAGGTACTTCTTACCAACTGTTTGACTCCCTGTGGAGGCAACTGAGTGTGGTCCAAGTGATTCAAACAAGCAGAGAGACAGCCCAATTTGTGTGTCAGGCTCAGCTGGGCATGGGATAGAAACACTGAGCTTGGGAGGAGCTTTAGTCCCAGCTGTCCTTTCAGTGCACCCCTGAGAAGCTGCTCTGCAACCCAGGTTAGACCATTAAACAAGGGCTACTGTGCTCCTGGTGGGGTGCTGGGGGACCTTCCAGTGGGAGCAGTTCCTGCCCACGGCAGGGGTTTGGAATGAGATGATCTTTAAGGTCCCTTCCCACCCAAACCATTCTGTAGTTCTATTCCTTTGAAAACCCTGGCTCGTGCCTCCGAAGTGTTGCCCGAAGTCCTCTTGGTTATCCACCCCTCCCATGCATTTCAAACTCCTTGCATTTCTTTACCTTCCACTGCCATTTCCTGCTGTGGTGCAGCAATCCCACCCAGGCTTTTAACCAACCCTCGAAGAGATGGTTCTTTCCACGGAACTGCCCATCCCCAAACAGAGATGATGGATCCCCATCCAGGATCATGCTGATGCTGGGATGGTATCACGCTGTTTATACCCCTCGCAGCTTCTTATTCACCCGAGGGAATGTCGCTGAATCAGCGAAAAGCTGCCCAATAAACTCACCTCCTGCTTTTTGCTCTGCTTGGCCCCTTCTTGGGACGAGAAGAAGTGGAACCAGGCAAACGCTCCGGCTGATGTTTGGTCCTGGTGGTTTTCACAGACTCGTGGAGTAGTTTGGGTTGGAAGGCATCCTAAAGATCCTCCAGTTCCAACCCCCTGCCATGGGCAGGGACACCTTCCACTGGAGCGGGTTCAAAGCAAGAAGAGCAGATTGGAGAGGATAGGATAGGAGGTGGATCTACCTCTGGTTTACTCCCCCCCCAAACCCCTCAGAGCACCTCCCTGACTCTTCCAGCTCCCCGACTGACCTCTCCTCACGCTTCCTGGAAGCGGGTAATGAGAAATCTCAGGCTCGAAAGCTCCCAGCCAGCCCGGCCAGCCCCTTAAGGAGCTGCTAATGGGAGTCGTAAAGCCGCAGTAGCCGAGGATGGAGCAGCGTTTTGACAGCTGTTCCCGCAGAGGAAGTGGGGGAAACGAGAACGCGTTGGAAGGATTTGGGATTAAAAGTGTCAAATGAGAGATTTCACCTCCTGGAAAAAAATAAAGCAGGTTTCTTTCCCCCTTCTCTCTCACCGTTGCTTCGCTCGGTGTCACTGCTGCAGTGGTGTCGTCCTGCAGCTGCGGGTGTGATGAGCACTGAGTAAAACCCAATTAAAAAAAAATAGAGAGGTGCTTTTACTTTAGAAATAAATAATGACTTGCCGGAACCTCTTACAAGCTTCCAGATACACTGAGAAATGTATTCAGTGTGGGATTGTTATGGAATCCACCCAGGAAAGTAATGACTGAGAATGAGGAGGAAGAGAGAGAAAATAATGCATGGACAGATTTCATACAGAGCTTCCTCTTAAATAGTCCTGAAAGGAGAGAATCTGTCTGTTAATGGGAGAAAAATAATATTAATCACCAAGAGATGAGATGGAGGAGTCAGGTCCCAGAATCATGGAATGGTTTGGGTTGGAAGGGACCCTAAAGGTCAATTAACCTTCCATTGGACCAGGTTGCTCAGAGCCCTGTCCAGCTGTTGATTCATCATCATCACTAACATAAGATGTCTTGGTGCTTTTGAAATCTCCTCGTAGAGGTTCTTACTGAGTTATTTAAGAGACAGATGTGATTTCCTACTCCTTTTTTTCAGTCTAAATAGAATTACAGGCACGGGGCCAGAGAGGTGAAGGAGAGGTAAAATCGAGATGAGACTGGCCGAGACTCAAACCTTCCTCCCTCTGAGAACTGATCTTGGCACCAGCAAGTGCCCTCAGCACCGTTTGAAATGTGGGGGTGCTACAGGAGACCAGGAAAGGACCATTCCAGGATTCACCTCCTGCCCTTCTGCCATGGGATGTGGATGGGATAGCAGCAAGATTTTTGTGTTTCCCAGTGGATCTGCTCCCAGCTGGCTCTCCAGGCTCACAGCAGAGGTTGTCTCCTCCACTCTTGCCAAGCACCAGCCCTGCAGTGGCAATCAGTGACACTGGATGTGTTGGCTCCAGCGCTGGGGGGGGGTGTAGCCAGGCTAATAAAATTAAAAATGCTGTCAGATCCAAAGGGAGCATTTCCCTCAGGACCTGGGATAGAGAGTTAGGGAGAGGAGCTGCTCCCAGCTGCTTGGGGAAGAGGAGGAGCCATTTAACACCTTCTTCATCCTCTCCCAGGTCATCTCTGCTCCTTCCAAGAGTCACACTGTGGGTGTAAGGCGTAACTTTCTGGTCAAATCCACTGGTATAAACCAGCCCACATCCACCCTGTTAAACCCCCTTGGCCTTCCAAAACAAGGTGGCTCTGTGCAAAATGTCCCCTGGGAATGGCCCTTGGCCGGTGCCAACGTGCCAAGGGATGACTTGGGAGCTGTGCTTTCACCTGAGCCAAAAGCACACCAGGGCTTTTCTGATATTATAACAATATATTTGACCACTTCCCAGTGCCCAGGAATGCTCCTTGCCACTCTTGAAGCGGGCTACAAAAAACGGAGGCAGAAACTCAGAAGTGCTCCACAAATAATCCTCACAAGCCAAGCCTGAAGTTTTGGCTGGTTGGTGTTTTGATTTTCTGCTGGTGGGGAAACCACAGTTCAGGAAGGTTGACCTTCCTGGCTGGCCAGGATTAAAGCAAGGACCAAGTCCAGCACATTTACCCCTGAAAGTGGTTTCTTTAATGGTGAGTAAATACAATTAGACCTCAAAAAACTCATCCTTTTTTGGATAAAGCACAGCCAGCCCTTGAAAAAAGCCTCATGTCAAATGACAACCAAAGTAGGGGTAATTAATTTGTGGGCTTATCAGTGTTTGTAGGTCCCTAAAATCCTCCCACTGCTTCATTCCACCTGCTCGAGGACTGAACCACTGTAATTTCTTTAATTACTTAACTAAGGTACTTATATAAAGAATAATATTTAATTCTTTGAGGTACCTGCGTAAGGAATTATATTCAGTTATTTAACTGAGACACCTATATAAGAAATTATATAAGGAATGCAGGTGGCATAACCTCCCCCTGTGGTTAATGGGGGGATAATCAGTGATAATCAGAGGTAGGTTGTGCCTTTCCTATACCTCTTTATCCATATTCCTACCTTGGGTTGTCAATGTATGCCTGTGCTGGCACTCAGGTATTTCTTCCTTGCATGTACTTTCCCTGGAATTGCCAAAAAAAACCCAAAAAAGGTGTGGATGTGGCACCTGGGACGTGGTTTAGTGGTGCTGGGTTAATGGTTGGACTTGGTGATCCTAAAGGTCTTTTGAAATCTTGATGATTCTGTGATTTCCACTCACATGTCCTGTAAATTTAAAGGCTGGCAGTGTTCACTGTAAGAATTCCAAACCCAGGGACTGAGAGGAAACCTTCAGGAGTTCACAGGCAGGCACTGATGGGCTCTGATCACAACTAATGTTAGAACAGCAATCATAAATATTAGAATTCAGGTCCAGAGCCTGTTTTCCAGCCCGTTTCCCACCTCTCCTTCCATGATGAACTACCCAGAATGGCATTTCTGTCCTGGCTGCTCTTTCATCTCTGGCCTTCTCAGCTTCCCCGGGCAGTGTTAATTTTCAAGGTGCTAATTACGAGGGCACTCATCGTAAATTATCACTCGTTTCTCCCTCTCGCTTGCAGGAAGGAATTCCCTGAGGGATTAGGTCAGGTGGGACAGGGCTTGGAGCAACCTGGGCTGGTGGAAGGTGTTTGGAACAAGATCATCTTTAAGGTCCCTTCCAACCCAAACCATTCTGGGGTTCAGTGATTCCTCTCTGTGAGGGATATCCCAGGAGAGCTGGGGGGTTGCTGAGGGAATAAAGTGAAAACAAAGGTGGTTTGGCCCTGGATGGACCTTCAGCCCTAAGGAATGCCCCAAAATGTGCTGGGAAATGCTGCCAGTTAACCCTGCTCGATGGCTGGGACGGAAGGCTCTGCATGGCTGAAATCTCACTGCTTTTTGGAGGAATTAGAGATGAAAAAAAATGGGGTTAATTAATTCTAATGAGGTAGCACTTGAAGGATTTGACACAGCTTAAAAAAAAAAAAAAACAAAAACAAGAAGGCATAAAAAAAAAAGACATTTGAGGCACCAGTGGGTGTCTTGGTGAAACCTCCCAGGCATCAAGGCTGGTGTGCTGTCGTGTTTTCCGTGAGCTTCCTCTCTCTTGTTCTTCTGTTTCTTGTGTCATGAGGCAAGGAGAATCCAACAAACCCACAGGTTTCCCTTCCTCAGGTGGGAATGACCTCACTTGAGCCTGTTTGCCTTCCTATATTCCTTGTGAGGAACCCCTGGCATACACACCCAGCTCAGAAGCTCCACGAGGCCACAGCGAGGAGGGGGTTTATTTACAGCTGAGTTTTATTCCTGGGTTGCATTTGCCATCGGCTTTGAATTTTCCCTCCTTTTCTACCAGCTGATGTTTGGAAAAAACAGGAAAAAAAGCCATCCCAGCTTTTTTTTTTTTTTTTTTTTTTTAGGATCCTTTAAGCAGCCCAGCTCAAAGCTCATGGGCTGATGATTGTCTTGCCCAAACCTTGCTGGGTCGAGTTTTCCACGATTCCTTCTCCCTCCTGGGCTGGTTCCTCTCAGCTCTGATGGCACTGAAATGTTAATAATCATCTGCCATCAAGAGGAATTACTTTCCAGACAGTAAAATCCTTTGTGTCCTGATTTCCAGCTCACAGAGGAAGGAATTCCAGGCCACATTTCGAGGTGGGAATCTTCAATCCCTCAATCCTGTGGACTCCAGTGGATGTCTCCTGCTGTTGATCCCCTCAGGGATAGTTTGTGGTGCCTCTGAGTGAAACAGGAATGATTTTAAATACCGGGTGAGTGAAAGGAAAGATGCCAAATATTTGGGTTGTGTTCACCTGGGTGGTTCCATGCAGGGAAGTTTTTTTTCCCTGAAGCTTCAACAAGGCTTGGTGACAGAAAATGAGCTGGAATGGGATATTCCAACAGCATAAGCAGGACATTGGTGATGAGTGGCTGCAGGGTATTGGATGATATTTTGGGTTGTTTGTTTCTTATCTGTGCAAAAAGCAATTTTTTTTTTTTTT
>NW_020956329.1:0-1290 GCF_003031625.1 Empidonax traillii | reverse complement strand
TTTCTTTCTTTCTTTCTTTCTTTCTTTCTCTCTTTCTCTCTTTCTCTCTTTCTCTCTTTCTCTCTTTCTCTCTTTCTCTCTTTCTCTCTTTCTCTCTTTCTCTCTTTCTCTCTTTCTCTCTTTCTCTCTTTCTCTCTTTCTCTCTTTCTCTCTTTCTCTCTTTCTCTCTTTCTCTCTTTCTCTCTTTCTTTCTCTCTTTCTTTCTCTCTTTCTCTCTTTCTTTCTCTCTTTCTTTCTCTTTTTCTCTCTCTTTTTCTCTCTTCTCTCTCTCTCTTTTCTCTCTCTCCCCCTCTGTTTTTAATTCTCTTTTCCTTTCATTCTCTCAGTAGGTACCAGCACAAACCAGACAACGATGTTTCTGTTGCTGTTCTGATTGTTTGATCTCAAGAAATCTGTGTCAAGGACACGAAGTGCCCATGGCTGGGCAACTGAGCTCAGACCAGTTGGACCCCCTAAGTGCAGTCTGAAGACCTCACTGCTCTAACTGCACTCAGAGAGGACTCTTGATGGTCTTGTGGGATCTTTGATGGTCAGGAGGGACTCAGCTCCAAGGAACATTCTGGAAAGAGCTGCCAGCTACGCCCCACTCCACTCGCTCCGGGGACTGAATTTACCCACCAGTGAAGTAAAGGGCTGTTCCCACCTCATGAGGTGGCCAAAGCCACACGGAGTGGGGGACACTGGTAGCAGCCAACTGGCAGCAGCAGCAGCACCTCAATCCCTGATCCTTGGAGCCCATCCCAGTGGCCACAGCGATGACCCAGGTGTCCTGTTTGCCACCAGGTGGAGCTGGGGGAGAAGTGCTTGGAAAGGGCCAGCTGAGAGCACCCCCCGGGAATGCACAACCCTGCGTGGATGACCAAAAGGGGGAATCTTTGGTTGTTTGGTCGTTTCCCCTCCCTCCTCCCAGCCCAGGAAATTCGTGTCTTACTGAGAAATTTCTTCCCAAAAAAATCGAGGAAGGGGAAATTGCAAATCACTCAGTCCGTGATGAGTGAACTCCTGCTCCGTGGCTGGTCGGAACGAGGTGACCTTTAAGGTCCCTTCCAACCCAAACCATTCCAGGGATTCTGGGATTCCATGGCTGCCTATTGGCTGGGAGGAGCAGCTGATGCAACACTCATCATTTACCTCGGATGAGAATCTCCTGGGTGACAAGGGATGGGACAAGAAGGAGACCTCCCCATCACCAGTCCAAACCACCCTCACTGGGGAGCTGGCACTGGACGGAGCAGAGAAGTGTTTGCTCCCAGGGTTCATGGAATCATGGAATGGTTTGGGTTGGAAGCG
>NW_020956328.1:169712-174554 GCF_003031625.1 Empidonax traillii | reverse complement strand
TTAATTTGGGGAGGTTTAAAGGTGGGAGTTCCTGTAATCTTCATCATGGGCAGTGGTCGTTCATCATCATCTTCAGTCTAAACTTTTGAACTGTCCTGAAATCTTTTCCTAATTTGGGCAGCTGGCAAATATGATAGGGTCAGGATGACTTTTTGGCTCATCCTTGGCTTGTTTTAATATTTCTTGATATTGTTATCTCTTTTTAGTTCCATCTTGTCAGCATGTTCTGTTTCTTAGAGAATTTATTATTTGTGGTTTCCTGACATTAAGGTTTTGGAGTTATTTCCACAATTTTGTGTTTAACCTTTTGTTTCTCAGAGACTGCCTCAGAGACTGCTTCATTTGAGGGGTTTCAAACGGATTTAGCAGAAGCTGTGCTAACTTCAAGTTGGGTCTGTGTTCCACGCTCAGTTGAATTAATGGAGACAACACTAACTTCAGGTTGAGTTTGTGTTCCATGTTCAGTCAGTTCAACAGAGACGGTGCTGATTTCGGGTTGAGTCTGTATCCCGATGTCTGTAGACTCAATAGGGGCATCATTTGTTTCAGGTGACATAGTTTGACTTTCTGCCTCTGCCCTAGGTTTTTGATAGTGATCTATGGCAACTCCATAAGCTGTCACTAGACCCCAGCATAAAGCAAGGAGCTGCGTATTTGGATCATCGTATGAAAGACACCCTTCAACTAAACAACGTGCCATCTCGTCAGGATTAGACACTTGTTCTGGCATGAAGTCTCAAACAATGGGAGGTGTCACATGCCCTACCAGTTTGCCCAAATTTACCCATGCTCCTTGCCATCCAGAAACTGGCCTTTCCAAGACCCTTCCCAAAGTTCCAGCGAATCCTCTAGAGGTCTGGCCTTTTCTACAGTACAGAAGGCAACACAACACCATTCGTCCAGTTTTAAATAACTCTTTCACCGCCTTCACCAGTACTAGGATTGTTACTAAACAATTTAAGTAAAAATTAGAACCAATTGTAATGATGGGGATCTCCTTTAGCAGGCCTTTAATGTCAAAATTGAGGGAAGTGAAATACACCTTCCATTCATTCCAATCAAGGAAAGTGAGATACTCCTTCCATTCATCCCAATCAAAGGAAGGGACATAGTCCTCCCATTCATCTCCAGTTGGGCGTTTCCCTACAGGATAGCCCAAAACAGCCACAAATATAGCTAATACAATGAAGCAAGTAGTTAGAATAGCCATAGTTATATTATTCTTTCTCTCTGTTCCTAAACAATAGGTTTGTTTATATAAACAAGCCTCTCTTGGCAGTTTTCCCGGTAACTGTTCCAAAACAAACCAGGATAACCAAAACAATCTCCCCGTACCGGGCCACCAAAAAATGTGACAGTTTGGACCTGGCTCCCTGCCAAATGCCCGAAAGTTACTACAGCAGCCCCCTTTCCCCCTCCTTTCTTCCCTTAAGTTAAAGGAAAAAGAAACTATAAAAATTAAAGAACCCAAAGTCAAGCTGCTTATATAAAAATATATCTATATTTACGTAAATTTCAATTATGTACAGTTAAGATGCTATCTACACAGTAAAAGGGGGTCCACCCCCCGAAGGGATAGGAAAAGGGGAAAAAAGGGGATGAAAGGGAAGAAAAGGGACACCGAACAGGTATACTAGATCAAACTATACTAATAACTAACAAAACAGATCTCACCACGTCCCTTAGAACAGCAGGATCGGCAGTCACAGCCAGCACTCTCCAAACCTCCATGTGGTAGGACGGTGGACTCTGCAGGCCTTAGATAAGCGAGACCAACGCAGGGACCCACTGTTCCCAAACTTCGCCGGAAGAGAAGAGAGCGAGGTCTCTAATCTCCGACTTATTTATACTCTGGTTTACGTAAAAATTGTATGGAATACTAGGTACTTGGCTACTTCCTTGGTTACAAACTGGTCACCAGGAAGGCCTAGACTAAAACCATCACAAGTTCCCACTCACAAAGTGTTGTGTAAATATTTGGTTACTTTTCAATATCTTTTAGGTTAGGTATAAATTCTTGGGGGTATTGTATATTTCTTTTACAGTTTGGGCAATGGGGTTGCATGTAGTAAGATGAGTTATATTACTTTTCATTACATTTAGTACATTGACAAACTATTCATTCTTTATGATTTAAATGGGGATGTTTTAAACAGGGTATGCCTCTAGGTATTTTATGAAGTACACGAATATCAGGTTTTACTTTACAACAGTGGGGCAGATGAATATGGGTTCCTATTATTTTAAAGATTGCCCCTGATTTGAGAGGAATTCTGTTTGGATGTTAGGATATATAATGGGTTATTTGTAAAGTAATTTCAGATCGTCCATAGTTTTTTCTGTAGCCCAATGGTCACTTGAGAGAGGGTCTTTGATTCGGGAGGCATGTGTCCATCTTTGCTTTGGAGTACAAACCGCAGTCTTCGTTGTGTGCAGTTCCTGGAATGGACTCTCTCAACAAGGGGTTAAAGATGCTTCCTTCTAAATCCCCAGGGTTTATTCTATGCATTTTGAAATTTAAGGGTGTTATTTGGGCCAAGGTCCCCCTTTGTTTTCTTTTCAATTCTGCCACAACCCCCTCCACTTTCACACTGAGTTCGATCAGGACAGAGAGAGTAGGAAGACCCTCAGACTGTGAATATGATAGTACACAGGAACTAATATAATTAGTCTCAGTCACCACAGTGATCTCCCAAGAGCCAGCAGCAGACTTTAGGTCATAAATACAATTCTGTTTACTTGGGTTGTCACATCGTCTCTTTTCATTTTAACAATATGGGTTTCAGTATAAAATAAATGCTAAAATTACTTTTTACTTTAAGGGTGTGTTTAGGAAGGGAAAAGAAAGCATTTCTTTCTCTCTTTTCCCCGCAATCCATAGAAATGAAACTTGACTCAGGGCAGTTGTATCTGCCCTACCAGGTAGTTCTCCCCCAGAGTTCCCTCCAGGCTAGGAATTTCCAAAAGAAGTATGACAAATAAGATTATGGAAAAGAAATAAAAATAAAAATATATGTATTTATCATATAAACTCCAATATATTTTTTTCTATCGAGGGTATTTTAGTCAGTTCTTTAAGATATGTTTACATCTTATACAGGGTAATATAAACAGATTGATAGTAAATAGTCTGGAAGTTACTTCACAGGGTTAGTGAGAAGAAGAAACATTTTCTTAGTGAAATTAGGGTAAATTAGGTTTGATGTAATTATTGGGCACTGAGTTTACACACATGATGTACACAAAGTCTCCTCTTTAGGTGGAAGCGAGCAGGAGGAAAGCTGATTCTAACACTGAAGTTTTTGTTAAAAGTATAGTTTTCAGTATAGAATATATATTAAAATTATTTCCGTGTACATATCTTAAGATAATAAATAAATGACATTATTTTAGGTTTGTGAAAATATTTAAAGGCACAGACACATGTAATGAAAGCAATGTTATCTTATTATTTAATACATTTATATGAACTATGATCATAATAGTTTATGATATTAATAATGGTCTTGTTGCACTTTCTTTAAAAATGAAGTTTCTGACAGCAAAATTACACAACACTTTCTTATGTCACACTGGCAAATACAACCACAGACTTCCTATATCAGGGCTTCTAATTTCAACTCAGATTTTTAATAAAAGTATTAACTAATCAATCAATTCGAAGTCCCATCCTCTTTCCCTAGCTCGTCTGGAGAGGGGAAGCACTATTCCCCCTTTCTTTCTGACTTTGTCTTCTCAGTCTACTACATGCAATTCTTTCCTTCTCTCTCTATTGATTCCAACACTGTTCTTATCTTTCCTTTTAAAGACTACAGAAATAATTTCCCTCTTCCCAAACCTCAAAACTAAAGCTGCAGACTTTTCCTTTCATCACAGCAGACACCGTTTCTTCAGCTTTCTCGCCCCCCTCCCTTTTCTTTTCTCAGTTTTCGACACTGTGGTCTCAATTTTGACACGATTTTTGTTCTTAGATTTAAACTTGTTTTATGAGAAGCTTGGTAAATTTTTCCTTTTTTTGTTTCATTTACTTTAATTGTATTTTTTTTCTTGTTTTATAACTTTGGGGAATTTTGATTATATATGTTTGATTAGTTTTAATATTTACTAGGATTTGTTGGGGGTCTTAATTTAGTTTTATCAAGAGTTTGTTATGATGTTTTAGTCCCAGGAAATAAATAATAAAGTTCTTGATACTCTTTATCTTTTTCAGTTTATTTAAATGGTTTTAGGTCTCTCTGTCTTTTTGGACAATTTTTTTTAGATAACTTTTTTTTTTCTTACAATAAAAACATTTTATTGTGTGGACTTTTGGGTCAATTTGCTGAGACCTGTTCATGTATACCTTTTTGGACTTCTTTCAATAAGTTTTTAAGGCCTCTGTTTTGCCATTCATTTAATTTCTTTAATTATTTTTTTTAATATTATTTTAGGCATGATTTATAAAGTAGATTTTTAGCAATATATAATCAGTTGGGGTGTTAGGATTAATGCCTAAATATTGTTGTAAATTTTTCTTCAGTCTTTTTAACCATGCCCTAGGTGTTTCATCTTTTTTTTTTTTTTTTTGATTTTCTAATGCATTTATGATATTTTGTTCATGGGGGCTAGTCACCTTAAGTCCCCAGATTAATGAAGTATAATAATTAGTTATGTGTTGCCAGTTTAGGGCTCAGTTACGATTCCCACTGGGAGGGGCGTTGGATTGTATTTTTTCCCAGGTATAGATATTAGGTTTTAAAATTTGGTTTAACTGTTTTGTTATTCCCAAGAGGTTTTCTAATAATAAAGTTCTGACTTCTCTCGGGGTTGTCCATTTCCTCCTACGAGTTTTAGTGCTTTCGG
>NW_020956328.1:162167-169015 GCF_003031625.1 Empidonax traillii | reverse complement strand
GCGACTGAAGGAGATTGAAGAGGGGTTTGTGGAAGGGGGGTTAATGAGGGGCATGAGGGGGGGCCATAAGGAATCTTCATTTGGGTTTTTGGTCTTGTCAGTCTTTTTTTCTCCCTTAAAGCAAAGAGGTAACTTGGTTCTCACCTTTGGGGTATTTATAATGCTGCACATTCACTTTCCTCATGGGTGATTGGGGGTTCTTTATTATTTATTCATGTATTCAACTACTGACACACCCAATCCTCGGAAGACCCGAATAAGGGCCATATGCTGCAGGCATTTCACGCGAGCGGGAAAGAACGACACATCTATAAGATGCAGATTCAAAATCCGTTTTATTATCAGAAGGCTATTCTATATATAATCTTTTGAATCCTGGACATGCAGTCACGAGCACAGCATGCTATTATGATTGGTTAACCTACATTGTTCACGCGCCTCAAGCAGTCCATTGATTGATAGCCTTAAAGCACACATTCCTGGGAAAAGTTTCTGTTATCACCGTTTCTCACACCCTGCCTTCTGCTGACCTCTGCATTCTTGTAACCGTAAACTTGTTCCTGTCTGTCTAACGGTCAACTCCTGGCCTTTTCAGAACTCAACATATTCCTTTAAAACTGCTAAGGCCCCAGCATTTCCCCCCTTCTGTTTAAGCATAGAATCAAAGCTACGAATAATACAATCCTGAAGACACCTAAAAACACAGAATAATAAGTAATAAAACCAGAATGAAAACGAGTATAGACAGCCCTTGTTTAAGTATATCTTTTAGCCAACTTCCTACTCCCCAAGATGCCAGCCAGGCATCCAATCCCACAGATCCTTCTTTTACATGATGCATGCGTTCCTTAAGCTCTTGCAACTGTTTGTATATGCTCTTGTGAATGATCAGATAGATTCATGCAACACATTCCCTCAAAATCCTGACACCCGTGCCCATGGGCTAAAAGCAAAAAATCAGAACTCAGCATATTCCTTTAAAACTGCTAAGGCCCCAGCAGCCATATAATATGGGGATTAGAGAGTGGTTTCCCTCTATTCTGCTCTCCTGTTTTTTCTGGGGATCCTGTCCCCATGGAACCAGAGGGTTTACTTTTCCTCTGTCCCATCTTCTGGGGTGCCTTCTTTCCCACACACACTCGCGCCCTCCGTTCGTGACTTGGCCTCTTGCGGGGTGCAAGAACTGCACTACAGGGAGGTCCCTCTCACCTGGTCTCGAGGAGACCTCTCACACATTCGCATCCTAGGATTACCACCCCAACCAAACGGTTCACAATATATATATATACTTACCCGCTCCTGGGGTCTTCGTTTGGTCTTCGTGCAAAAAATTCAAGGAGTCTGCAGATATTTTTTTTGCTTTATTATAGAAATTTTACTAAGTTTGTTGATCCAGGGTTTGGTGAGAACAGCCTTTAGAGCAGGGCTATCTGGAGATAGGGCGCCTCCCTGTCTGCAGGGGTCTGCACCAAAGTAACTTGGATCCCGGGTTTCGGCACCAAATTGTTAGAAATTGGTATAAGAATTTAGACAACTCAATTCCAATTAAACATTGATATATTTATTAAGTAAGCGATAATAAAGCAAAAAACAGCGCTGGGTGGTCTGGGGAGTCAGTCTGCTCCACCCGAGACACACATCAAAATGTAGTGAATGTCCCTTTTTATACATTTTCAAGTCTCAGGTTTTGAATGCAAATGCGTTGTGGCTGCGAGTTCCTGGTTTGTTGCTAGGTGGTTATCTGCCTTCTGGAGTTTGTCAGGGATGAAAGCCGTAGTTCTTATCAGTCATAAATTCCACCAATATTGACACTTGTTTGTTTAGTAAGATGTCTGTAAAACTTATCTTGTTGAATTATAACAAAAGTTTCTTATTCCCTCATACACATAAGATTTTATGAACAAAGTTAACCCTTCTATTACAAATGGACTAAGCAGAGTTTTCCTTGACATAGTTTGAAATAATACTGCTATTTGTGTTATAATCCAGTCTTGTAAAAAGCCAAGTTGTTCTCTTTGGTGAAATTAAAAGATATGTGGATTATATAAACACAAAGCCAAACACATTTCCAAGCAAATACAATGAAATTTTTTTAAATGGGATATTGACATGAGTGAAATAGAGGAGATAATCCTGACAGGGCCTCTCCAACATAATATCAGCTAATAGAGCATTATTCTAGGTGACGGGTAAGATATATTGGGCTACTACATTATGCCTGTGACTAATGCCTTGATAGCAATAACCTTTTCAGAAAGACCTCAAGTCTTGAAAGACTAAAAAAGTCAGTAATTTGACTGTAGTTGGTTTTATGTTTGAGTGAAAGTTATTTAAGAACTTAGGACCATATAAGTTTAGGTATTGATAAAAGCATTGCATATGTGCACAACACCTTCATTCCTCTACCCATGACTTGTAATCGTTTTCATGGATATCATAGTACATCATAGTCAGGTAGTTAATGTAAAACCCATCTTGTTTTTTTCCCTTTCTCCTCTTGGAGATGAATGGTATTTCTTTTTTATTTTTAAAGTCATGTTTATAGATGCTGAGTCATAGGATAAATTGGAGTCTTCCTAAAGAGTGCATAGAGTTCCTGTCTGGTGAAGAACTGAACTAACTTGTGTAATCATGCAGCTTTGCAAGTAGTTGTATTGCAACTAGAGGTAGGAGACTGTAGGGAGCAAACACCCAGGCTTCAGAGGCAATTGTGAGAAGTCTCCAGGATCAGAAAGGACAGAGCAGGATTTGTTACTACTTAGTTATTGATTTAATGTTGAAAAAGTTTGAAAGTAAGGCTCTGCCTGCAAGTGCTTGACAAGAAGCTGACTTCTTATCCTGCAGGCAGGGTACTTTCTGTAAGCCAAGCCTCTGATACTTCCAGGAGACTGACCACAGCTACCTTCTTCTGTGTGGTTTTGGCTGTTAGAGTTAACTTTCTTCACAGTGCTTAGTATGGGGCTGTGTTTTGGATTTGTGCTGGAAATGGAGTTGATAATATAGAGATGCTTTTGTTATTGCTCAGCAGGGCTTACACAGAGCCAAGGCCTTTTCTGCTCCTGATACTGCCATGCTGGGGAGGAAGTTGTGGGTACATGGGAGGTTGTAAGGAAACACAGCTGGGAAAAGTGACCCCAATTGAGCCAAGGGATATTCCATACCATATGACATCATAGTATATAAAGCTAGGGAGAAGAATGAGGAAAGGGGGGATGTTTGGAGTGATGACGTTTGTCTTCCCAAGTCACCATTACGTGGGATGAGGCCCTGTTCTCCTGGAGATGTCTGGACATATGCCTGCCCATGGGAAGGGGTGAATGAATTTCTTCTTTTGCTTTGTTTGTTTATGTGGCTTTTTCTTTCCCTAATAAACTGTCTTTATGTCAACCCATGAGTTTTCTGACTTTTACCCTTGTGGTTCTGTCCCCGATCCTGCTGGTGGGGCAGTGAGTGAGCAGCTGCATGGTACTTGATTGCTGGCTGGAGTTAAACCACGACAAGTGACAACCACTTTCCCTAGCATGCTGTTTCATCATCCTGCTTGCTAGTCTGTTCCCTACTTTCCAACTCTCAGGGACACATGATATTCTTTTAACTCAGCAAATTGAAGTGGAAACAGACTGTAAACCAGTTTGTTGATCATCCTTGAAAAACCACCTGGTTTCCTGAGCACTAGGTGTTTATGTAACCTCTTTGAAATTCTTTTGCTCTTACTTTTTTGACAGAGCTATCTCTTCCTGCAACTCATGAACTACCAAATTTTTGGATCTGATCTATTTTTATTTTTGTCTAATGCCTTAATTAACAGTATGGCTAATATTTATTTACTACTTTCTCTATGCAGAAACTTTTAATCCTCTTTAATGAAAGAGCAAATTCAGCGTTGCTTATTTGAAGCTATGTTTCATTTAAGTGGTTTGTTTCTTGTGAATCTTCAGATTGGTGTATAATCATTGTTCATTTTCAGAGAGTTTGTGCAGAACAGGTTCGAGTTTGGGGGAAAAATTGAACCTTTTAAGAACAGAATTAAGAGAGTTTGTGTGCATTTGCACTTGGAAACTTGGTGGTAGAACTTGTTCAGGTTCAGTGTGTTGCATGCAACACGTGTGGATGTTTGCTGGTCTCATGGGAGCAGTTTGTGAGACGGTTGTTTCAGGCAAGATCCATTGGCCAAATTAGTGTGAACCTTAAAAACACCCCAGCAATCAACCCTAAATTCACTGTGTATCTATTTCTGTGCTTCTAAGTCTCCCTGTATGAGAAGCGTGTAAGTGAGGTGCCTATGCATCACACTAGTCAGTGGAGTTTGTTTTTTTCTTTTTCCCATTCTCAGTTTAATCCTAAATCACTTAATTTGCTTACTTAGTCCTCGAAAAATCTTTGGAATAGAAACTGTCATTCAAGATATGCTGTTTGGGTTTGTGTGAGAGATGGTGAGAGATGTGGAAAGAGGGTGAGAGTTGATTTGCTTGCAAGTTGCTTACTGGTGGCAGTTGGGATTTTAGAGAAAGGTTAGTTATTGTTGCCACATTGACAGGGGAGAGTTATTTTGTGATTGATTGCTGCTTAGCTTTCTAAACTTCCTTATGTCTGCAAAGTTTGATTTAATGAAAAAACCTCTCTTGCTGTGTGCCTGGTACAGAGGGGAGTGCTGAAGAGAGGTTGCTCAGAGCTAATCAAAGTAACTCTGGGCTGATTTTACTTCTCGGGTTGTGTCCTTCCATGTGGGGGGGCAGGGAAAGAGGAGTTTTGGAAGAATTCTATCCGAGTATTGGGCTTGGCAGAATGGTTTAGAATATGAGAAACCTTGGCCATGCATGGAAAATCGAGTCTTTTTGGTGTCATTCTATTAGTGGTTTGGGATATTGAGTAGATCTGTATTAGCGGTGGTCACAGATCAAGTTTCCCCTAGCCAGGATCTGCCATGGTTAGGTGAGGGGGTGGACCGTGATTTGGGGGTGGCTTCTGATGCTGCATGGGATGCAGGAATTACGGTAAACCCATGAAAAAGAAAAACAGAACCGAATAGCAGGCCGGGGCAGGAGTCCCAGGGAGAGTCGTTAAGCTAAAACAATGCCGATCTGGACAGTCGCCGTGGCAGCTACTCAGTTGGCAGGAAGACCCCAAACAAAACTCGGGGAAGAAACACCTTTTATTGTCCTGTATCTTGCAGACAAATCTTTAAAAATTGCTGGATGAGCTCTTATATTGAATGTTTTCCTGTTGCAGCAAAAGAGTTTTGGTAAAAGAAAAACTAACCACTGGCAAAGGAGAAAAGAAAAAGCCTCTTTTGGGGCTAAAGTTCTACCTTTGTGAGGAGAGCGATGAAGTCTAAGAGGTAATACAAAAAGAGTCATCTGTTGCCTAGTAACCAGGCAGAGAAATTTTCAAAGTTTAAACTGTTGCTTAGCCACTGGGTAGACAAAACGCCCTTTGCCTTCTGTCCCTGTCCTACGTGGAGAGAAAGCAAAAACTTTTTTCCTGCTTTACAAAATCTATAACTCTACAACTTTCTGGTTGGGTTTATGGGGAGGGATTGCTTAAATCAAAAAGACATTCAGGTAACTGCATGCACACAACAAACCAGTCCATGGAATCAGGGGAGGGTTTTCCTTCACCAAATGTATTACATCTTTAAAATTACTTTTTCACAGTATCTCTCGGTACCATGGGATGCCCTGGGTGTAGCTTTAATGCAGAATCTTACAGAATGTGTTGCCGAGCAATAAAGACGCTGTCACAGAGTGTCTTGCTTGCACCAGAGTTGGAACGGGCAGTAAACAAGCTGGGGGAAACAAAAAAAGATAACATTTTTACGGCGGCTTACCACTAAAACAGAGGTTACTTCTTATCACACAGACTGCTTCAAACTAAAACTTAGTTATTAACCTGTTTGCTTTTGTTCCACCTTTTAGCCCAACAGAACACATGCCCACTGATCATCATCAAAGGAACACTTTTTAAAACAGTCACCACAATTGTAGAAATGATCTATTTACCTTTTAACTAACCAGCCTTTGTCTTTCAGAGAACCTTTACAGATTTCACAGGACAAATAAGTGACCTCTTGAGCCACAAAACACTGCCATCTTTACCAATCAACAAAAGACGCTGGAGCAGATTGTAATAGTAACTTTTCTGTTTGCTTTCCTGAGTACTGACTATGGATATAGTGTCCTATTTTGCTGTTCACCTTGGATTGAAGCAGTTGGAGTGACTGGGGGTATTTCGGAGGCAAATTGTGGATGGAGAGTCCCCAGGCTGAAAAGTAGCATTAGTGGTCACTGCTGACCTGCCTGATTTGCTGCAGAGTTGTGATTAAATATAAGGTTGAAAAATCTTCAGGGAAGAGTGAAAGAAGTTCCGCTTTTGATATTTTCATTCTTTTCCTAGCTGAATATCATAATGTCAAATTGAATAAGAGGAAGTTGTCCTACTAATTGACGTTTGCAAAATTACCCATTAACTTAAAAGCTATTAAAGTAGATCAGTTATTAATTACTCTATTTCTTTCATGTTGATGTTTATAATGGCACTTGAGAAAATCTGTTTGAAAACTTTACTTCATTCTTGTGCTGCACCTGTAACTTGGTCCTCTGAACAATATTAATAAGCTCTATTGGTTTTTTTAAAGAATTACAAGTCTTAATGCTATGAGACACTGTCTCAGTTTAATTGAGACAAGGGTCTTTTGCTGAGGATGGATTAGGAGAAAAAGACCCAAACCTTCTTTTCTAGCAATTATAGATTCGAAATTAAGAGGCTCCGATTGAAGGAAAGCAAATTATGGAAAAGGGAAAAAGGAAAAATAACAGCCCTTTATTAAGTATGTGTGTATTAACGTAACA
>NW_020956328.1:122957-161398 GCF_003031625.1 Empidonax traillii | reverse complement strand
TCACCGGGCGGCGCTGTTGGATCCCTGGTCTCCGCCGGGTGGCAAGGGAGGAGGGGGGAGGGGGAAGGGAAACAGAAAGTTCTCCCAATGGAAGAAAAAAAAACTCACGACTCGATGGAGGTCCTGCGGTGGAAGAGAACCAAGACTGCAACCAGTCCGTAACTCTGCGGAGAGCTCCCACAGGGAAAAAAGAAACAAAGGAGAAACCAGGCAGCCTCTCCCTGCCAGGTGTAGCCTCCCCTCCTGCTCCCGAAGCTGAGCTCCCCACCAACTCCGCCTTCTTCCCAACTCCTCCCCCGTCGTTGCCAGGAGACTAATTTTCGGTCGTTAAGAGCCAGGCCGACTCCTTTGTTCACTTGACGGTTCTTGAATAGCATTCATGCAGGGGGGGGGGGAGGGGGAAAAAAGGGGAAAGGGAAAGAAAAATTCCTTTCTAAAATCAGAACTATGACAGACACTAATATAAACCAACAGGACTAGAAAAATATTCACAAGTTTATTCAAATCGTTAGTGCAAAAAGAAGGAAAGTAAGTGGCAAGTTAATTTGCCATCTAAATATCATATATCTGACAGATATCCAAATATTTTGTATTACAATCTGAACAATTTTTTAATAAAATTTAGCTGTAGAATTATCTGGTATGACCCCTACTAGAAAATATTCTTTCCAATCACATAAGAAATGTTCTTTATGAAAATTTCTGTGCTGACAAAACCAAAAGACTTTCCATTATAAAAGCCAGCCCTTTACCTCTGCCTTGCCTAAAATCAACAGTTTAAAAGTTAGAAAACTGAACTAAACTTGAGAGCCAGAGTAAACCAATTTTTATTCCAATTCTTTTGATTTTGTCACTGGATGGTCATTGCAATTTTTTTTGCTTGTGTTCTTTATAAATCTTATTTCCCTCTAAAGCTAAAGACTTTTTCAGCACTGCTCCTATAAAACTTAGACACAAAGATTTAGCAATATTTCCAAACCAAAACAGATATGACTGTCACACGCAACTAATTCGGCTGAGCATACTCAAAGACAGGACTGATTTCTCCACACAACAGACAACTCTCTAAGGCAGAGTACTCACATAAATGAGAAGGGTCCTTTGTCTCTTTTCCTGTCCTGAGAGGTAACCTTATGACTTTAAAAGAACACCATTTTTTTTTTGACATATGAAAATTTTAGTTACCAAATTATTGTCACCTATAATGCCAAAATCATGGAACAAAATAGACTTATGTCTCACAGCTGGATTAAAGTGTAGTAACTATGGGTAAATTACCTCTTTATACAAAGCACTGTGAACCAAATATTATTATTGGATGAATATAATAGCTTTTACCAGCTTTTAATACACCAACTAGGTCTTTAATATCACTAAAGAGAATATAATAGAGGGCAAGGCCAGGTTGGCCTCTGTACCTGCCACAAAGAAGATCCTTTACCCTGCTTGCTGCAAACCAATAGGCATGGGGAGTGGGGGGACATGCCATACTGGATCTCTACTTACTATAATAATGTTACAACTAGTGATTAGTACTGTTAAAAACGACTGTCCAAAATGTCATCACAATGTTTATTGTAAAGAAAGTGTAAATATGTGCCTTAAGGCACACAAATATGTGGACAATACATACAATGATAAAAACGAACAAAGAGCTTGGGTAAAGGAGTATAAACAATACTTAGTGGCAACAAATTTGAGACTGACAAGAACCAGACTAAAATCAAACTGTCCAAAAAGTGAAATGTGTGTAATAAGTTTTATACTTCAGACTAGTTCGTTTTAATAACAAATACAGTGAAGATAGTCCATGTACCAGTGCAAAAACTAGAAATCAATACTAGATGAAGAGTGGTAAGATAATTCATTAAAAAAAAAAACCAACCACATAGTAAAAACAGTTTAGTTTCCTTCTTTTGTGCACCTTTGCTAGACCGTTATTTCTATCTTTTTTAATTTAATGCTTTATAAGATTAATCCTTAGTGTAGTTCAAAAAATGCACCTGATCACCGTACCAATGAATCCAAAAAATGCAGAAGATCATGGTCCTAGACCCCAACTCCAAACAAGTGAAAAAAAGGACCAAAGCGTTAGAGACACTAACCAAATGGGAAAGATCCCAAAAGGACAATGAAAATATCTAATATTTAGCTTGTAATAAAACCATGAAGAAAAGAAAAAGGAAGGATTGTAAGAAATAAATAAGGTGGTTTTATTACAAGTAGGAGTTTACTCATGTCAAGATGCCTGGAAGCTGTATTGTTTGGGGGGTTGGAGAGTTATTTAGTAGTCAGGTACTTATAGTCTGTTTGCAGCTACTTACTGATAGTCTACTTGCAGTTACTTGTTGTTGTTGCCTATAGTTACAGTATAGAGGCGAGTCAGGAAACCTGTAAGACAGTGGGACCAACCAGGGCTCATTGCCAAGAGATCACATGGTCGCGACAGGGAAACAACCTGATAGATCAGTTAAGAAAACCAATGGACTGGCAAAGGGAAGTGTGAGCCAGCCCTGAGAGACCCAATCGAATCCAAGAAGAGGAGCTATATCACCTTTTAAAGAAGAAAAGGAGCGGGGCTCGCCATGGGAGGAGCAAGGGAGTGGTTATGTAAACCAAGAAACCTTAAATGGACTTGTCCCTCCCATTCTCAGGGTGCTCAGACTTGACCATGAGGCCGATGCATCCAACGCATTTTAATTAAAGTTCTTTGTTTCACTTTATTTGACCATCTTCGAAATTTTAATTAGAGATATTTCTCACAGTGATACCTCCAGTTTTCCTAAATCAGATGTTACAGTGCTGAGTTTATGTCATGGTTTTGTTTGTTCTTAGAAACTAAGAAGGAATTTTTCCCTTCCCCCTGCCCACTGTGTGAAGGGGATGTTGAATGGGCAGATTGACTGTGTCTTAGGCAATTGAGTAACACAAAAGAAGTGGTTGGTAGAACCACTTTCCAAGTTGATGACCCTCAGGATCTTGTCTGTGGGGAGGGGTAAGGAGTTCTTTTTTACTTTTTTTACTTTTTTTACTTTTTTTACTTTTTTTACTTTTTTTACTTTTTTTACTTTTTTTTACTTTTTTTACTTTTTTTACTTTTTTTTTTCCTCTCCTCTCCTGGGAAACGGAGCGAGGAGCTTGGTTGCTGCCAAAGCTGGAACAAGGTTGGGGTAGCAGGAGCTCAGAGGTGGCCTGGATGCCAGTTGGGAATTTTTACTTGGATTTTCATTGGTGAGGAACTGTTCGGGAGGCCTCTCCTCCTCCATTTTTTTTTTTTTTTGGCAGCAGCTCTTGTGTACACCAAAGGAAAGGGGAAGCTACAACACACGATTCAACCAGCAGGACAGATGTTTTTTGTGCACATCAAAGGAGAGGGGAAAACCACACCATACGACTCAGCCAGAAGGACAGAGCGAGTTCCCTTTGGGAAGGACCTTTGTTCTTTCTTTCCCTCCTCTCTCCTTTTTCCTGGCGAGGGGGAGGGAAGATCTCCATTGTCGGTTTCTCCAGCACACCCAGGGGCCCCCCCACGTGGCAACCACAAGTGATCCAAAAACGCCCTCTGCTTACTGACTAGCAGAACACTGCAGGCTCTGCATCTCCATTGATCCAACAGCACCCCCTGCTGACTGTGGTTAGAATTGCCGAAGGGTGAAAACTGAACTGTTTACTTTTTTTGTTTGTTTGTTCATTTGTTTTGAAGGGAATTATTTTTGGGTATAGGATTATTGTTTGGTTGTTTTATTTTGTGTTCTTTCATTGTTCTGCCAATACAAATATATCTTTTAATAAAGGGCTGTTATTTTTCCTTTTTCCTCATTTTTCTCATTTGGAGCCTCTTAATGCCGGATTTACAATTGCTTTGAGGGAGTAGTTTGGGTCTTCCTCATAACTCATCCTCAACAAAACACTTGTGTCTCATTAAAACTGTTTTTAAATTAATATTTCCTGATCTATTGAATTTAATACATCTAGTCCTGATCCACACCATCCTTTTAGATCTTTTCATGTTCTTTCATGATGGGATCTAGTTCTTAACCAAGCACTCCATGTGAGAAATAAAAGATCAGTTTTATTATAAGTAGATAAAATGAACAAGTAATACTAACAAAGGGTTATTTTTATTTTTCTTTTTACTAACCTATAGGCATTCCACAGAAGTTGTAAGGCATACAGTTCAGTCTTGAAATGTATGCTAGGGACTAAGCCTATGAGAATAGGGCAATTACATATTAACTAGAAATGTGATTGACTCAACATCATGCCACGTGGATGACCATGCGGGCATATGGGGGTAGCCATTTTGTCTGGAACTCTACCCCTGGCATGAAGGGGGGACACAGGAGAGCCAATCTAAAGAGGAGAAACGTCTTCCCCTTGTCATGAACAGGGTTGAACCTTAGGAATGTTTAAAAAGCGGGGATTTTGAATCGGGGATGTACTCTTGGAAATTTAGGGACCTGAGCACCCAACATGTGTTGTAATTAAATTTTCCTACTCGTATTATCATTATTATTATTTTCTTTGTTCTGTGGATTTTTTTTACCATTGTCATATATTAAAGGGATTTTTCTCACACTCCGTCCTTTCAGACTTGGGAGAATGAAGGGCTGACAATCCCCTTTTATAGAGGATATGTTTGTTTGGATTTTTACTTGGACTTTTTTTAGTGAATATGTAGGGTCCAGGAGTAACTTCTGATCGTTAGATTGTCTAATTACATAGGGTTCTACAAGAGAAAGATTATGACTTTTTTCTATACATTCTGAGGGTGTATATGTGGAAGGAGTCAGTTTAGCAGAAGTCTGTGTTGTTGAAGTAAATGCTGTTGTTGTGGTATCTATAAAAAATTTCTTTGATAGTGTCTCGTCTCCTTCCAAAGTAGCCCAAAGACATACTATGGAAACTGGTTTGTCCAATGTAAAGTTGTGCCAGCACTGATCAGACGCACAGATGGACTTATCAATCATTTTTCCCTTGTTATATTCTATGGGTTCTCTTACAGTGATTTGGGTCTGGGATGTTTGTTTCTCATGGTCAGGTATATTAATCCCTCTACATCCTATTTATATTTCCCCAATTATTCCAGCTAAGATACTAAGCCCATTCCTTTTCTCCCAGTCAAGTTCTAAATATGGTTCATTTTTGTGCATAACCTCAGTGGCCAGGTTTAAATTAGAAATGTCTTTTCCAGACATATCAGAATATCCAATATAAGCCTGAGACTATGACCAGTCTAAGGTAATGGCTTGAGCCAAAGTTATTATCAGGGTTCCAACAGCTAGTGTCAAGTAAACTTGAGGGTTGTGGGTCCTATAGGTTCAGATGTTTATGTTTCTTTAGGTGACTTCTTCACTCATGAATAGTGAATCCAGGTGGGTTGTTCTTTGATGTTGATTGCTGTGAAGGTCATCAGAAGCACTTGGTATGGTCCTTTCCACTTCTCATCTAGTGGTTGACCTGAAAAAGTTTTAACATACACCCACTCTCCAGAGGAAATGTTATGTAAGGGCTGGTCTATTCCCTTGTTACTTGTTTGTTAATTTCTGACAATTGCTTACTCAATGAGATCAGATATACCTATGTATATCCTTCCCCAACTTGTGTGAGGTCTTCTCCTTGATAACAATTCCCATAGGTTCTCCCTTATAACATTTCAAAAGGGCTTAGCCTTTCTTTAGTCTTAGGTTTGACCCTTATTTGCAATAAGGCTAGAGGTAAGGCTTGGTACCAATGCAGATTTACTTCTTGACAGATTTTTGCCAATTGTTTTATCAAATGATTCATTTTCTCCACCTGATCACTTGCCTGTGGTCGATATGGAGTGTGTAACTGCCAATCAATTTGCAGAATGATGCTAATCTTTTGTATAATACTAGCTACAAAATGTGGTCCTCGGTCCTCAGAGATGATGTCAGGTACTCCAAATCTGGGGATAATTTCATTAAGTAGTACCTTGACAACTTCTTGAGCCTTATTGCTTCGGGTCAGGAAAGCCTCTGGCAAATCTGAGAAAGTATCTGTTAAGACCAATAGGTATCTGTAACCCTCTTTCCTAGACAGCTCTGAGAAATCTATCTGCCAGTGTTGCCTCGGGAGGTTACCCTTGCCAATTGTCCCTATTTCTATTTTATTGGTTGTGTGAGGAGTATTATGGAGGCAAGTCTTGCATTGTTTAGTGACCTGGATTATTGTAGTGTATAAATTTTGTCCTATAATTTGTTTCCTTAGGTATTTATGCAGCGCATCTGCCCCCCAATGGGTTTTGTCATGTTCTGCCTGTACAACTTTCCATAGCATTCTTTCAAGTATTACTACTTGTCCTGTTTTTAACTGGTACATGTTACTTCTAAAATGAGCTTGCTGATCTTTTATTAATTTTAAATCTTCCTTTGAATATGATCTATTAGGGCTTACCTCTATGATTTTGCCATCAGGGACTAGGGAGGCAAGTCCTACCTGGTCATTTTCTGCTGCCTTTTTCTCCTCTCTGCAATCTGCCAATCGGTTGCCTTTTTCCTGGTCTGTATTACCTTTTTGATGTCCTCTGCAATGCATAATGGCAAGCTTTCTTGGTAATTGGACAGCTTCAAGTAGCTTTAGGATTTCTTCTGCTTGCTTTATCTGTTTTCCTTGTGATGTGAGCAGCCCTCTTTCTTTCCACACTGCTCCGTGAGCATGAACTGCCCCAAAGGCATACTTTGAGTCTGTCCAAATATTAACATCTTTTCCCTTTCCTAATTGCAATGCTCTGGTGAGTGCAATTATCTCTGCCTTTTGTGCAGAAGTTCCAGCAGAGAGTGCCTGCGCTTGGATGATGTGATCTGTGGTTGTTATTGCATATCCAGCTTTGCAGGTCCCATTTTTCACATAGCTGCTTCCGTCGGTAAACCACGTTTCCTCCTCAGGCAGTAGTGTATCTTTTAAGTCCAGTAGGCTGGAATATGTTGCTTCGATTATTTCAATGCAACTGTGATGCACTGGTTTCCCCGTAGTCATTGAACTGAACAAAAAGGTGTCTGGGTTGACAATGTTAGTGGTGATGATTTCCACATCATCTTGTTCTACTAGGATGGTTTGATATTTGAGAAACCTGGAGGATGAGAACCAGTGACTCCCTTTCTGTTCTAGCACTGCTGAAACCACATGTGACACAAGAACAGTCATGTTCTGTCCCATTGTGAACTTTCGTGTTTCTTGTATGTTCAGCACTACTGCTGCTGCTGCCCTCAAGTATCCTGGCCATCCTTTGCTTACTTCATCTAATTACTTAGAGAAGTATGTCACTGCTCATCGATAGGATCCGACCTGTTGGGCTAAAACTCCCAATGCAATCCCTTGTCTTTCCTGTGAAAAAAGTAAAAAAGGTTTAGTCACATCTGGGAGGCCCAGTGCAGGTGCTTGCATCAGTTCCTTCTTAAATTGATGGAAAGCTTGCCTAGCTTCCCCAGTCCACACTAATTTGTTGGGAGTAATCTGGACGAAGAACAGGAGTTTAGAAGGTGGAAAGAAAATACTTCTGGCAACATAGACCAGACAGCACTAGACATACAGACTGTTTGTTAGATTGTGAGCTCTCTCTCCTGCTGGGGGAGAGCAGGTTTCTCTGACTGGCCAATGTCCAGTCAGGGACAGTTAGTTTTCCCAATTAAGAACTTAGTAGTTATCTAGAAGATACATGTATCCCCCTATTAAGTATATCAATCTTAAATCCTATCCAATGCCCTGTCCAAGTTTATATGTACCTATCCCCTTTTTCCAGAACCTTCCTTATCTATATATAAAAACCCTCCATTTTGTAGAATAAAGTTAGATCAGCCTTAGCACCCACAGCTGGTGTCTCTGTGTGATTTGACCTCTGAGCTCGACCAATACACCACCGGGCACAATGAGAGAAACCACAGCTCAGCTGTGAACTCGCTGGTCCAGAGAAGACACTGAAACCCCAAACCATGTTACTAATTGTTTAATCTCATCTTGTAGAATCTGGTATAGGGGTTTGACTATCAGTCCATATTTGTAGACCAGCCAGTCATTTCCAAAATGTGCGAAGTTCCTTTGGAGTCTGGGGCAAAGGTATTTTACAGATGGTTTCTTTCCTCTCTGATCCTAGTCAATGTTGTCCTCCTGAGATTTCATATCCTAAATAGGTGACTTCCTTCTTGACAGTCTGGGCTTTACTTTTGGATACCTTGTACCCTTTCAGTCCCAGAAAGTTTAATAAGCTTACAGTCCATTCTCCACATTCGTCCTGGGTCCTGATTGCAATTAACAAATCATCCACATACTGCAGGAGGACTCTGCTGTCTTACAGTGCAGTCCATTCTTCAAGACCTTTTGCAAGCTGGCTCCTGAAGATTGTAGGACTATTTTTGAATCCCTGAGGTAATATAGGCCAGGTGAGCTGGGATCAGTGACTGGTGTCCAGATTTTCCCACTCAAAGGCGAACAGATTTTTACTTTTAGGGTCCAAAGGCAGGCAGAAAAAGGCATCTTTCAGGTCTAGGTCAGAAACCCAGATATATTAATTTTTTAGTTTTGTTAAAAGTGTATATGAGTTTGACTGATTCTTACCAACTTTTTTCTGGGTTTTAGCCTTACTTCTATAGGCTGAGCGTTTTAAACCCTTCCTGGGGTCCCGTCGGCCCAAACCCCCGGGAAGATTTGGTCAAGGATTGATGACGGCACTTCTCCTGATATCTGTGGATGAATTAAAGCAAGACTTAAGATTTTGATTAGTTCATTTTCTCTTACTTTGACTTGCATATCCCAATTTTTAAATTTAATCTCTGCATTCAATTTTTCTAGTAAAAAAGTGATTTAGGTGAATGAGGCATATAAAGGAACTTGTGTATACCTAAAGCCTTACCTAATTTAAAACTTAAAGGTTTCATAAAAGATACATTCTCAATTTGACCAGTGGCCCCATCAACATTCAAAGATACATAATCTGTAGTTCTTGATTTAACACAGAAAATTTTGCTCCAGTATCTACCAAAAACTATTATATGTTTATATTTCCCCAATTTCATTATAACCAAGGGGTCTCTGGAGTGCAAACCCCCAGTCCCCCTTATCCTGGTCTAATTCCAACGTGGTTTGTCTCATGGAAAGAAAATATTTGTCATCATCAACCCTTAACATAGTTTGTGCATATGCCCTTGTTGGTTTTTTTTATACTAACTCCTTTTCGGTTTCTGTCAAGGCATCTAGCATCAAGTTGATATCATCCCAGTCTGGATCCAAGCCTTAATATATGCTTTAAACTTCTTTGCTACCCCAACCGGGTCATCTCTATATTTACAAACAATATTCTTCCAATTTTCTAGATCTCCCATAGAGAAATTAACTTTAGGTCTTATAGGCCCCTGTGGTCCAGTAGCTTCTCTTAAAGGGGCTTATATAATTTGTCTGGCCCCTGCGTGTGGTGAAACAGATTTTGCCCTCGTCTTGCTGCATGTTCACCTGCTCAGAGGAGATAAGGATGGGGAAAGAGAAGTTTTTCTTCTTCCTCTTTCTCCGCCCCCCTCTTGTTGTCCTGAGGATGAAGACAATTTATTGCCCTTATCTTTTACCAGCCCTGAGGGGGAAGTAGAAGCCCCCTCTTCTGCTATTTCATTTGCCCTTTCTCCAAAAGGACTTACTTACATAATCATTAATTCCATTTTCTATTTCACTGTTTTTATATTTCAAACACCTCTGTCCTATAGAACATGTTGAACAACATTGTTTAAGCTTCCCTATTCCTTCTTTTAGATTTTCTCGTTCTAAAGTTAAAACAAACCAATCTCGCGGTGCCAAATTAATGCCACACTCTCTCTGCCATTCTGGGTGTTCTCTCAAAGCAAAGAACATATCAGCATAAATTACTTCATTCCATTTACCCTCCCTTCACAAGAACATTAACTGTAGTAAGATATTATAATCTAATGATCCATGCTTTGGCCACTTTTCTCCTTCCCCTAGTTTATAGAGGGACCACCATTCAGAACAGTATTTGCTTAGGGTTTTCTTATTAATATTCCCACCCTGGGGTCCCCCTATTTCTTTCCAGTGTGTTAAAATACATCCTAAAGGGTTTTTGTTAACCTCTTGTTTTCCCTACTGGTTTCTCATTTCTAACTTTCGCTTTGCCTGTGTCTGGTAGTGTCCTTTGCAAGATAACAGAGACGCAAATTCAAGCTCCCACTCACTCTGTGGTTACTTGCACGTTTCAACCACACATCTTTAGCACACACCACACCACACACACCCTGCACCAACCTCAACTATTCACGGGCTCAATCAGTCCCCAAAATAGGGAGGTCCCGAACCAGCTCTGTCAACTGTCCCAGCACTGCCTGTTCTTATCTTGCAGGAAACCCTCAGCCTGACATTGGAAACAAAAGTTTTCTTCTAGGGTGTTCTCGTTGCCCCAAAATATCCACACTCCCCACAAACCACATCCACCAACACAGGGCAACAATCCCCACAATCTGGACACCAATAAAAGGAGAACCACCTCTATTCCTTTTGTCTTGTTTCACATACAGATCTCGTCATTCCCTCTGGCACTGTATAAGAACAGTATCTAAATTCAACCACTCTAATACTAAAGTTCCATCTGTACAATTTATAACTTTTTGCCACCGTGCTCTTCAACCCTGTAAATTCCACAAATGCACATGCTTTTGTCTTCTAGTTCTAAGTCCCCCAGTGCCAATCCTGTCCCTATTTTCAGGTTAACACACCGAAATTGGCAACATTTAACGCAGATTATGACTATATGAGGTAATTATTACGAGTTGAGCACAGATAAGGGTTAGCACTTTTGTTTACTGTTAACAGAGGCTGATAAGCCTGGAGTTTGTGGCATCTGCAAGTGGCAAGCAAACTTCCAGGTCTAATTCCTGCAAACAATAAGTGTTAGAGTCAGTTTCCTGCCCAATTAGTTTTGTAAACCATGAAACCACTATCTCCCATAAACACATGAAGGTAGCTTGTTTTTTGTTTTGGTTTGGTTTTTTTTTCGTGGTTGGAAGTAAAACGATAACAAAATATAAACAAATATAATTCCCAATATTTGCTTACTTAACATATAACAGGAACATAAAAGACAGTACTCACAAACAAAAGCAGACAATATAATCAACACAGACAAGGGAGCCCCATAGATGGTTTAAAACAAACCCAAAGATAATAAATTACCAGTCTTATAACAATCGCAATTCCAAGTCCAAGTCCAAAATCCAACCACAACGGTAAACCCAAAAACATCTGTCACTTTCTTCCAAATCCTCTAAGCCTGAGGAATTTGGTATAGCTTTGGTGAGACTCTAACTCACAATCAAAACCTATGCAACTTTCCAGTGGGACTTGAACCCATAATTAGAAAGATGGTGCTCTTGTTAGCTGCTAGGAAGCCAGAGCCCTAGAAAACCAGCGTATGACTTAAGGTTTCCTTCCCAAAACCCTAGGGAGAAATAAAAGAATGGTTTAGAATTTGTGTACCTTTGCACAGGTTCTTCATCTACTCCCGTGATGATCCAGCGGAGCCCAGGGAGCCTCACTGGAGTAATGTCCTGGGGCCCACAGAGGGTCCTCAGCTTGGGAGGGTCTTTGCAGACGAGTGGAGGTCTTGTCCTACCGCAATTGCCAAATTGATTCAAAGAAATCCTTGAACTATATGTAAAGCACACTTTTATTACAACCCGGGAGACGGAGGGGGTTTTGCCCCCCCCCCCTGCATTCCACCTAGTAAAGAAATACAACAGTTTTTTATGCATTTGAAGGAGTGAGTTTCAAAATTATCCATCACATATACTCTTTAAAAAGTCTGCCTTATCTAAATAGACATTTGGTTACCTAACTCCTATTCTTACTACTATAGAGTAGTTACATAAAGTTTTATCACTTCCAAAAACTTAGGTTTCCCCCACCCCTCTTCTGTCTCCCTTGCAATGCTACATGCTAGAAGTCTTTCCTGCTTTCCCTGTTTTTCCCTTGTTTACATAAGCTAGCTTTATCTTAATTGCCCCCAATTTGGGCAGCAACCTTCTTTCAAGCAGTTGCAATTTTGCAAAGTCACACTTAACATAGGTAAATTTTATAAACATAACTAAATTTTTATTGTATTTGTCGTGGTTTTGCTCTGGGTCAATTTTTCTCACCCCCCACACAATTACTTCAGGTTGAGAGAAGGTTTATGCAGACAAGAGAGAGCTGATTGGGGAAAATAATATGAACATTTATTACTAACAAAATAAAACTAAAGAACTACATCTACAATAATTCTATTTAGGTAAAAAGTATTTACAGAAATACCTCTCCCCCCTTTTATCAGTCCAAGGAGAAGAAGCAGTCTTATTCTCTATTCTCGGAGCTCTAGGTCTTTTCAATAACTTTGCAGCACTCTAAAGCTCTTCTTCTGTTATCTCAGGACAACAACTCTTTTTCTATCTCTCTCTTCTATGTCGACCTCCAGGGCTGGGCCTACCCCCCTCCTGGACTAAGATCGGAGGCTGGGGGGTTACTCAGACCCTGAAGGTCTTCTCTTCCATGGATTGCAAGGGGACACTTGCCTACTATGGATCTTCATCACAGGGTCACAGGGGATAATGGCTTTTGAGTCCACTCTTGTTCCCTGTGAGGTCCCTCCCCACGGGAGAACAGTCCTTGATAGACCTCTCCGACATGGGTCTAGCATGGATCCCACACACGGATCCCAATATCCCACCCGGGCCGTCTCGCTCCAGCATAGGTTTCCCTCAGGGTCACAAAATCTTCAACAGGACTCTACCTCACCTCAGGTCTCTCATGAAGTCTCGACTTCCTTGTGCATCCACTTATTCCAGTGTAGGCTCTTCCACGAGCAGCATGGGGGTCTCCTCACCCCAACAAACTTTCACAGATGGCAGGGTTCTATTTTTCAGTGTTTTCCCTGCTGAAGGGAGAGAGCGAAAGGGGGGAGAAACAACCCCCCCTTTGAAGACACTTCTCTCTCCTCCAGCTGCCAGTTTTGGCCTTGAGCACTTCATTATCTCTCTGCCGGAATTCTTCTGCAGCAGTTTTTGTCTAAGCAGTCAGTCCTCTAAAGTGTTTTTTTTTTTTCTCTCTACTCTCCTACAGAAGAGAAGGGGGGTTTCAGTGCCACACCTGCCAGGGTCAGAGGAGGAGGGAGGCCTGGGGTCAACCTGGGGCCTACCGCCGCTCCTACATGGCTACTGTTACTAATTTCAACTGCGCAACAGCCTTCTCTTCCATTTTCTTAAATATGTAATTGGCAAAGAAGTTACTGAAAGTTTTGATTGTTTTTTTCTCCGGAAATCCACCTGGACAAAACCATCCTCAGTCCCAGGGGCTGGCTGGTTGGCAAAGCCACGACATATTTTATCTTGTCTTTATTTCACTGTTTGGATTTGTCTAGGGGATGGTGAGCAATGTGGGAAGAGAACAGGAGTTGACTTGCTTGCAGGTTGCTTATTGGTGCCCTTTCAGTTGAAGTTTTAGGGAAAGGTTAGTTTCTATTGTTGTCACATTGGCAGGGGAGAGTTATTTTGTGATTGGTTACTGCTTAGCCTTCTGGAAAGGGTTGGTTCGGATGCCTGCAAAGTTTGATTTAATGCGGGGACTTCTCTTGCTCTGTGCCTAGTACAGAGGGGAGTGGTGGAGTGGAGAGAGGTTGCTCAGAGCTAATAGACGTGGCTCTGGGTTGATTTTACTTCTCAGGTTGTGTTCTTCTGTGTGGGGGGCAGGGGGAGCGGAGTTTTTGAGGAGCTCTGTCTGGGTTTTGGGCTTGGCAGAGTGGTCTGGGATGTGAGGATTCTTGGCCATGCCTAGGAGATCGAGTCTTTTTAAGGTCATTCTAGTGGTGGTTTGGTATATTGGGTAGATCTGTATTGGTGGTGGTCGCGGATTGAGTTTCCCCTGGCCGGGATCTGCCATGGAGGTTTTCGCTGTGTGCCTTTGTGGGGAATGTTGGATGTGCGGTGGTGGACCGTGATTGGGGGGGTGGCTTATGGTGTGGCGCAGGGCCACCAAGCTCCAGGTGCAGGCCATGGGGATTGCCTTTTACCCATGAAAAAGAAAAACAGGACTACATTAAACAAACCAAAAAAAACCCACAAAAATCAAAACACAACCAAAAAGGAGGCAGGGGCAGGAGTCTGTCCATGTTGCCAGGGAGAGTTGTTAAACTAAAACAATGCCAATCTAAATGGCTGCCATGGCAACCGCTCGCCTGGCAAGTAGACCCCAAACAAAACTCGGGGAAGAAACACCTTCTATTGTCCTGTATTTTGCAGACAAGTCTTTAAAAATTACTGGATAACTTTTTGTGGTTAAACCAAAATTTTTGGCAAAAGAAAAAAAAAAAAACAACAAAAGCAGTTTTTGCCAGAATGAAAGAAAAGAGAAGAAAAAAATCTCTGGCTAAAGGTCTTTGTAAAGAAAGATAAGGTATAAGAGATAATAAAATAGAAATTATCTATTGCTTAGTTACAAGGCAAAAACCTTAATCACTCTATTCAAAGAACTTTCCAAGGTAGCAAAACTTTTCTCTTACTTTACAAAATTTGTAACCCTACAACTTTCTGGTTGGGTTTATGGAGAGAGATTGCTTAAATTGAAAAGGCATTCAGTTAACTGCATTTACACAACAAACCAACCCATGGAATCAAAAGAAGGTTTTCTTTCACCAAATATATTACATCTTTAAATTGCTTTTTCACAATACCGCTCAATACCATAGGATGCACTGCATTTAGTTTTTAATTCAGAATCTTACAAGAAGTATTACCGGACAATATAGACACTGTTACAGGACATCTTGATTACAGCAGAATCAGAACAAGCAACAAACAAGCTGGAGAGAACAAAAGAGATAACATCTCTACAACAACTTGACACTCAAGCAGAGACTGTTTTTACAAAATGCTATAATCACACAGACTGCTTATTCACCTGTATCTTTTTGTTGCAAACCAAACTTGCTTATTAACCTGTTTGCTTTTGTTCCACCTTTTAGCTCTATGGAATGCCACAGGACGCATGCTCACTGATCATCATCAAAGGAACACTTTTTAAAACAGTCACCACAATTGTAGAAATGACATAAGATCTATTTACCTTTTAACTAACCAGTCTTTGTCTTTCAGAGAGTCTTTACAGATTTCACAAGACAGAGAAGTCACCTCCTGAGCCACAAAACACTGCAATCTTTAGCAATCAACAAAAGACACTGGAGCAGATTGTAGGAAGTTGTCTGTTGATTTTCCTGAGTACAAACTATAGATATATTATTCTATCTTGCTGTTCACCATGGATTAGAACAATTGGAGTGATTGAGGGTAGTTCAAATTGTGGATGGGGAATCCCCAAGCTGGAAAGCAGCACTGGCAGTCACTGTTGACCTGCCTGGTTTGCTGCAGAGTTGTGATTAGATATAGGGCTGAGAAGTTGTGATGGTTTTAGTCTAGGCCTTCCTGGTGACCAGTTTGTAACCAAGGAAGTAGCCAAGTACCCAGTATTCCATACGATTTTTACATAACCCAGAGTATAAATAAGTCGGAGATTAAAGACTTCGCTCTCTTCTCTTCTGACGAGGTTTGGGAACAGTGGGTCCCTGCGTTGGTCTCGCTTATCTAAGGCTGAGGCCTGCATAGTCCACCGTCCTGCCACGTGGAGGTTTGGAGAGTACTGGCCGTGACTGCCAATCCTGGTGTTCTAAGGGACGTGGTGAGATCTGTTTTGTTAGTTATTAGTATAGTTTGATCTAGTATACCTGTTCGGTGTCCCTTTTGTTCCCTTTCGTCCCCTTTTTTCCCTTTCCCTATCCCTTCGGGGGGGGGGATTTCCTTTTACTGTGTATATAGCATCTTAACTATACATAACTGTAATTTACGTAAATATAGATATATTTTTATATAAGCAGCTTGACTTTGGGTTCTTTATAGTTTCTTTTCCTTTAACCTAAGGGAAGAAAGGAGGAGGGGAAGGGGGCTGCTGTTGTAACTTTCGGGCATTTGGCAGGGAGCCAGGTCCAAACCATCACAGAAGTCTTCAGGGAAGAGTGAAGGAAGTTGAGCTTTTGAGTGTTTTCGTTCTTTTACTACATGAATATCATGATATTGAATAAGGAGTTGTCCTGCTAACTGACCTTTGCAAAATTACCCATTAACTTAAAAAACTACTTGAAGTAGATCAGTTATTATAGTAATTACTCTATTTCTTTCATGTTGATGTTTGTAATGGCACCTGAGAAAATCTGTTTGAAAACTTTACTTCATTCTTTCTTGTGTTGCATCTGTAACTTTGTCCTCTGAACAATACTAATAAGCAATACTGATTTTTTTAAGAGATTGCATATCTTAATGATATGAGAGACTAATATGAGCCAACAAGACTGGAAATATTATATTCACAAGCTTATTCAAGTTATTAGTGCAAAGGGAAGGAGAGTAAATGGCAAGTTAGATGGTCATCTAAATATTATCAATCTGCCAGATATTCAAGTAGTTCTGTATTACAATCTGAACAGCTGAACAGTTTTTAATAAAATTTAGCTGTGGAATTGTCTGGCATGACCCTTGCTAGAAGATATTCTTTCCAATCACAAAAGAATTTGTTAGAAACAGTCTCTAAATATTGCCCAATTTGTGAGAAACAGAGTCTTGGGATATAATCAGTTTTCAAATTGGAATTTATTATATGATAAAAGCAAACAGCATGCTGGGCAACAGAAAGATTCTGCATACCTGACAGAGTATTTGACTAATATTTATTCTAGCTACTTCATGCGTAATTTATGGTTCTGTATATGACAATCCTTCCCCCTTTTTCATTAACTTATTAATTCCTGTCTTTAACTCCCATTTTGACAATATTAATTTTGTACGCTCTTTATTTTGGTTTTTAGGATCCTGGGGGATTGATAACACTTTGTCTCTTTTTGCAGTTTCTGTGTCCATTGACCAAGTCGATATCTGTATTCCCTGTACTCTTGAGACTATCAATTTTATAAAAAAAAAAAAAATCAAACATGATAAAATATAATATTCATTGAAATACATCTTTGTTTCATTGTATATAGTAACAGAGTTAAAAGTTTTGAATGTCTTTAGTCTCCATTTGCAGGTCTTCACTTGAATTTTTATTTTCAAATTCTCTGTTGGCTGTGTTGTCTACACAGGTTTCAGGGTTTTTAATTCTGGTGTAAAGTATTTGAAGAAGTTGTTTTCTTTAATTTTGATTGTAGTGTAAGTAGTCAGCAACACTTGATACGGACTTTTCTTTTGGCTCCAGGGGTTCACCTGTAAAAGATCTTACATACAGGTAGTTTTTGGGTGCAATGTTATGAATTGGCCCATTGGGGCCACGAACTTGTGTCTTAAGGACTAGTTTTTCAACATTTTAAGTAGTTTTTGGAAATGTATAATGTAATTTATTAATGTTTCTGTTCTCACTTTATTTGAAACTTCTTCCTGTACTATATAGAGCTTTTTTTTTTTTTTTTTTTTTTTTTTTTTTTTTTTTTTTTTTTTTTTTTTTTTTTTTTTTTTTTTTTTTTTTTTTTTTTTTTTTTTTTTTTTTTTTTTTTTTAATTATTTTGGCAAAGATACACACCAGGCCAATCTGAAAAAGTGTCAGTGAGAACGAGAAAATATTTAAACCCCCCTTTTCTGGGCAGTTCTGAAAAACCATTGTTGTCTGGGATAATTACCTTTTCCCATTTGCCCAAGTTGAATTTTGTTATGGGTCCTTAGGTTGTTCTGCAGGCAAATTTCATACTGTTGGGTCACCTGCCTCACAGTGGTATAGAGGTTTTGTGCTATTATATTCTGGTTTAGATATTAATATAGAGCTTCTGATCTCCAATGTGTTTTCTTGTGTTCTGCCATGATAAGGGTCTAAAAATAGAAGAGGGTATTGTCAACTGTCATAGTCCTGATTTTAGCAAGAAATTTTGTCTTTCCTTTCTCCTTCCCCCTCCTGCGTGTATGTGTTAATGGACCATCAGATAACAAAAGAGTTGGCCTGAACCCTAAATAGCCAGACATTAATCTCCTAGCAATGAAGGGGGAGGAATTGGGAAAAAGGCCAGGGTGTGTGTATGGAAAGAGGTGGGGTTTGGGGGGTTGGAGCTCAGCTCTGGAGCCGGAGGGGAGGCTGCAGCAAGGAGGAGAGACTGCCGGGTTTCTTCTTTGTCTTTTCCTGTGGGAGAGGAGTTTTTTTTGCTGCTGTCTCTCTGCGCAGTTGTTTGCTGGTTGCAGGCTTGGTTTCACCGCGAGATCTTCACCAACTGAGTCGTGAGTTTTTCTTCCATTGGGAGAACTTTCTGTTTCCCTTCCCCTTCCCCCCTCCTCCCTCGCCACCCGGCGGCGACCAGGGATCCCACAGCGCTGCCCGGTGACGGGTGCTGGACATTGCAAGTTCCACTCCTCTAGTGATCCAACAGCACCACCTGGTGACTACTATAGAACATTACAAGTTCTGCACTTTTTGATAACTCAACAGCGCCACCTGCTGAACGGTATAAGACATTACAAGTTTTTGCATCTCCAGTGACCCGACGGCGCCCCCTGCTGACTGTGGCTGGAACTGCACCAAAGGGTGCTAAAAATTGAACTATTTGATTTTTCTTTTTTGCCGGTTTTATCGATTTTGTTCTTGAAGGAGATTATTGGTGGGTATAGGGGTATTGCTTGGTTGTTTTACTTGGTTTTTTTTCGTGTTCCTGTTAATACACACATACCTTTTAATAAAGGGCTATTATTTTTTTTTTTCCCTTTTCTATAATTTGTTTTCCTTCAATCGGAGCCTCTTAATTTCGGATCTATAATTGCTAGAAAAGAAGGTTTGGGTCTTTTTCTCCTAATCCATCCTCAGCAAAAGACCCTTGTCTCAATTAAACTGGGACATCAACTTACCCTCTGTCCCAGTTTAAATGAGACAAGGGTCTTTTGCTGAGGATGAGTTAGGAGAAAAGACCCAAACCTCTCTCTCAGCAATTATAAATCCAAAACTTAAAAGACTCTGATTGAAGGAAAAGAACAAAAATATGGAAAAGGAAAAAATAACAGTCCTTTATTAAAAGGTACTCCTATACCCACAAATAATTCCCTCTAAAAAAACAAACTGATAAACAGGTAAAAGGAAAAGTAAACAGTTCAATTTTGCACCCTTTGGTGCATTTCCAACCACAGTCAGCAGGGAGCGCTGTCAGGTCACTGGAGATGCAGAACTTGTAATGTCCTATGGCAGTTACCAGGTGGCGCTGTTGGATCACTGGAGGTGCAGAACTCGTAATGTCCTGTGCCCGCCACCAGTTGGTCCTGTGAGATCCCTAGTTGCTGCCACGTGGGGGTGAGGGGGGTGGGGGATTGGGGGGAAAGGGAAAACAGCAACAAAACAGAAAGTTCTCCCAATGGAAGAAAAACTCACAATCTTCAGCTGATCAGAATTTGCTTCAGGCAAAAGTTGCAGCTAGCAACTGCCCAGGGCAGAGAGAGACAGCAACAAGCTTCCCCTCCGACGATGTGTGCTGTGTCCCCAGTCCCAGTCCACAGGCACACCAGTCTCTCCTCCTGACCTGAGTTCCAGCCACACCCCCAACCCACCAAATTTCCTCCTCCCCTGTTGCCCCGGAGATGAGAGAAAGAAAAAAGTGCAGTTCCTTATCTGCCCCGTTGCCCAGGAGAGGAGAAAAAAAGGTCTCCCCCATTTCCTAGGAGACTAAGTTCTGGGTGATTAGTGAAGGAACCATCCCTTTTGTCCACCTGATAGCTCGTAATGGCCCTGACACAAATGGTAGGGGAGGGGAAAAATTCCAAGAAACTAGCTGAACTATGACACCCTACGGTGTCTTGGCTCATTTGTTTTCTTTCATTTCCCTTTCTAAATCCTGGATTGACTTTTGGTCTTCTTTAGAGTATCCAGGCTTTATATTAGACTGCTGAATTTGAATCTTACCATCAGGGATCAAAGATTGGATTTTGCTTTCTTCTGCTTCAGTTGCCCTTTTCGCCTCTCAGTCAACCATGGCATTTCCTCTTTCATGGTCAGTAATGCCCTTTTAGTGAGCTTTGCAATGCATAATAGCAACTTTTTCTGGCAACTGGACTGCTTGCAATAGTTCAAGGATTTCATCTGCATATTTAATGGACTTTCCTTGCCCAGATAATAGTCTTTCTTTCCAAATTGTTCCATGAGCATGAATGGTTCCAAATGCATATTTTGAGTCTGTCCAGATATTTATCTTCTTTCCTTTTGCAAACTGCAGTGTTCAGGTTAGGGCTATAATTTCTGCTTTTTGGGCTGAGGTGTTAACAGGGAGGGCTCTTGCCTCTATTACCTCATTTACAGTGGTTACTGCATATCCAACCTTACCTACTCCTTTCCAGATGAAACCGCTCCCATCTGTGAACCAGGAGTCCTCAACATCCTCCAGGGGTTCCTCTTTTAAGTCCAGTTGCTGGATACACTGCCTCTATTGCCTTTAGGCAGTCATATGTAACTGTATCTCTGGTGGTCCCCTGGAGAAAAGAAGTTGGATTGACAATATTAGTGACCACTATTTCTATATCATCCTGTTCAATCAGTATAGTCTGGTATTTCAGAAAGCGCTGAGGTGACAGCCAATGACCTCCTTTTACTTTTAATATTTATAACATTGTATGAGACACTATGACTGTAATTTTCTGGCCCAATGTGAACTTTGTGTTTCTTGTATGTTGGTTATCACAGTTGTTAATGCCCTTAGGCAGCTGGGCCATCCCCGACTTATTTCGTCTAATTGCTTGGAAAAGTAGGCTACTAGTCTTCGGTATGGTCCCTCATTTTGAGCTAAAATTCCAAGGGCAACTCTTTGTTTTTCATGGGAAAAAGTAAAAAGGGTTTGGTAACCTTTGGTTACTTAAGGACTGGAGTCCTTATCAGCTCACAAAAGGCTTTGTCAGCTTCCTTACCCCAAGTTGTGGGGTGCTTAACTAATAAAAAGCACCATTAACAAACCATACTAATAGACCTCAGTCTGTCTTAGCAAGAGGCCTGCTTGCAGGTTGCTGGAAAAGTACTGGCATTGATATCAGGTTGCAAGAATGTAAACTATTGAGATAATAAGGAGGAGTTTTTGGAGAAAGACGATTTCATGCCGCGTGCACAGCTGCCCGTTCCCAATGATAAGGGTGTTAGTGATACGTTTGCCTCATGATTTACAACATTTAACTAATGGTTTGAAGGTGTTCACTCGCTTCAGGGCTCTGAGGATATTTAAGAGCCTAGGTTATGTAAATGAAGTGGCACATTTGCTTAAGCCATATTGGTTTGCATGCGTTTGTTCACCATGAGCTTTTCCGCCTAGACCAAGTGAGTATTTTGGACTCACCTTTTAATGAGTTCATACAGGGGCTTTGCCAGAAGCCCGTAGTTGTAGATCCATAAGCAGCACCATCTGGTTATTCTGAGAAAGGTTCAGAGTTTTTTATTGTCTGTGACGGGGGAGTTTGGCAGATAGTTTCCTTCCTCACTGTTCCTAGGGTTTGTTGTCTTGCAGTGATTTCGTAGCCAGGGTAGGAGACCTGCTGTATGGCTATTTGAGGTATCTGTGAAGAAACTCTGTACTCAATTAATCCGAGGAAGTTTAGTATGCTAACAGTTTATTTTGTGGGAGAACTGTCCAGGAAAGTTGGACTTTCCTTTTCATGCAAGGATCTTCTTATTTAAAAGTGAATAGTAATTGACTTTCAGGGTTCAAAGGCAAGCAGAGGAAAGCATCCTTTGGATCCAGGACAGTAAATTATTCTAGCTCTGATGTTAGTTTGGTTAGCAGTGTATATGGGTTTGCTACTACAGGGTGCAAGTCTTTAGTTATTTTTATTAATTGCCTAAGATCTTGCACTCTCTTATATTTCCCATCAGGCTTCTTTACTGGTAAGATGGGAGTATTATATTTGATTCACACTCTTTCTAAATATACTGCCTGAATTTTAGGTCTCTATTGGGGCAAGACTTAAAATCTTAATTAATTGCCTCTTTTATTTTGGATTTTATTTTGCCATTTTAATCTCGACTTCCAATTGCTTTAGTATGTCTCTTCTTAGTAAAGAGACTGGTAAGTTTAGCATGTAGAAGAATTTTTAGATTCCAAATTGTTTTGTTTTAAAACTTAGACCTTTTTCCATTTGGCCTGTGACTCCCCTTACTGATATAAAATTTACATCATAAGGTATTAAGGTCTGGTTTAATACAGAAAATGTAGCTCCTGCATTTATTAAAATGTTGTGAAATTGTTGGGACAGAACATTTACGAATATAACAGACAATAACAAAATAATCTCCTTTGTTTACTTATTCCTGACTTGTTTCAGGAGTTTTTATTACAGTTCAAAACTTTCTTATTTCAGTGCATCTCATTTACAGTTGTTAAAGCATTCATTCATTTCTGCACAAAAGATGTTTTTATCCATACCACTTTCAGTCTGGGTTCTGGTGGCACAGTTCTCAGGTTTGTCTGCTTGAAATAAACTTTCTGCAAACAGACAACTTCTGATACATTGTTAGTTCACATTTAGAGCAAAACAGTGTCTCTCCTGATTTTTGTCACAGCCCCCCTTTTCCCATAAATACAACTCCATTTACTCGGGCTGTTATATTCCCCTTTTTTTTTGTTTTAAAAGCATGATTTTCAATATAGAACACACATCAAAATCTATTTCTATGTACATCTCTTAAGATAACGAATAATTTGGCATTGTTTTAGGTTTGTGAGAATTCTCAAAAGCACAAATCTTGAGCTATAAGCCTCCCCTACCCCAGGGTGTTTCCCGAGTTAAAGTGGCGTGCATTTCACTCTTTCTCTCTGAGTAGCACCTTCTAATTGTGACACTGGTTCACGCGTGACCATTGCATGAACTAAAATCATAATAGTTTATAATACCAAGGGAGCCCCTGGTGGTCTAGCGGGTAAAGGCGCTGCACTGTCACTGCAGAGACCTGGGTTCGATTCCCGGTCGGGGCCACTCCCCGAGCAGATGGAGCTCGTTAGCCCTGTAAGGCAATCCATCTACGTCCTGAGGACCTCGCTGCCACCGTCCAAGCTTGCTTGGCCCCGGCAGATGAACCTCAGGATTAAAGGGTGGACTCAGTTCTGCGCACACTGTGTCTCACCTAAAAAATCCAATGCGCAGGTTGGAAGGTGTAAAGACCTTCCCCGGTTCTTCGTTTGCAAAGACTGGCCATTACTTACTTTTACTTTATAATACCAACTTAATACTAACAATGGCTCTGTTGCAGGTCTTCTAAAAATTAGATTCTCAACAGTAAAACCACACAACACTTTCTTATGCCACGCTGGCAAATACAACCGCAGACCCACTACAGCAGGGCTTCTAACACAACCCAGATTTCTAATACAAGTATTAACTAATCAATCAATTCAAAGCCCAAGCCTCTTTCCTCAGCCCGCCTGGGGAGGGGAAGGCACCATTCCTCCTCTCAACCTTGGTACATGCAGCTCCCTCCTTCTCTCTCTGTTGATTCCAACACTGTTTTTAACCTTCCTTTTAAAGCATAAAATACACCACAGAAGTAACCTCCCTCCTCCCAAGCTACCAACCTACCAAAGCTACCAAAGTTGAAGATTTTTTTTTCTTTTTTGTCACAACAGACACCGCTGTTCCAACTCTCTCGCCCCCCCCCCCCCCCCCCCCCCCCCCCCCCCCCCCCCCCCCCCCCCCACTCCTCCTTCTTCACTGGGGGGAGGTGAAGGAGTCAGTTTTCAGCTGCTTCTGGGCTTTACCGGTCCCTTCTTCTCCCCCTCTTTTTTTCCCAGTTCTCGCACTGTGGTCTTGGTCCCGGCACGATTTTTGCTGCGGGATTTAAACTTGTTTTACGAGAAACATGGTAAATTTCTCTCTCTTTGTTTTACTCACTTTAATTGTATTTTCTCTGGCTTTATAACTTTGGGGAACTCTGATTATACATGTTTGTCATGATTTGGTTAGTTCTGGGAAACCTTTCCAGGAATTTTTCCCCTTCCCCCCTGCCCCTGCTTCAGAGCTATCAAGTGAACACTTCAGAGATACAAAGAACTAACTGGTCTGGCTAATGGTTGAGAGATTAGTAAGTGAAATTGTCTGACGCCTTTTCGCCTCCCCCTCTCCCCTTTCCCAGTGTGTGGGAAGGGAAAGAAGGTCCAGATTTTTGGTTGGATTGGTTTCTCCAGCATACCCGGGTGGAGGGCACCAGACAAGTTCTGCCCCTCTAGTGATTCCACAGCTCCACCTGGTGACTGCTATAGGACATTACAAGTTCTGCATCTCCAGTCACCCAACGGCGTCCCCTATTGACTGTGGTTGGAATTGCACCAAAGGGTGCAAATTTGAACTGTTTACTTTTCCCTTTGCCTGTTTATCGGTTTGTGTTTTTTTGAAGGGGATTATTTGTGGATATAAGAGTATTGTTTGGTTGTTTTACTTGGTTTTTTTTTGTTTCTGGTAATACACACATACCTTTTAATAATGTATCTCTTCATTTTGGATTTATAATTGCTTAGAGGGAGGAGTTTGGGTCTTTTCTCATAAGTCATCCTCAGCAAAAGGCCCTTGTCTCATTTAAACTGGGACAATGTTTGATCAGCTTTAGTATTTACTAGGAATTTTTATATTTTTTGTCCTGGGGTCTTAATTTAGTTTTACCAAGAGCTTGTTACGATATTTCAGGCACAGGAAACAGATAATAAAACCCTTGAAACTCTCCATCTTTTTCAGCTTATTGAAATAGTTTTAGGTCTCTCTGTCTTTCTGAACAATTTCTTTTTAGATGACCTTTTTTCTTACAATAAAAACATTTTATCATCTGGACCCTTGGGGCAATGTGCTGGGACCTGCTCATGTTTTCATTTTGGGCTTCTCTCAGTAAGTTTTTGAGCTCCCTGCTCTGCTATCCATCTAATTTTTTTTATTTCTTCCTAATATCACTCCAGGCATCATTTACAAAGTGGACTTTCAACACTATTTGTCCATCTGGAGTGTCAGGGTTAAGGCCTGAATACTACTGTAGGTCTTTTCTCAGCCTTTCTTGTCAGGCACTGGGGGTCTCATCTTTGCTGATTCCCAAATGCTTTTATGACCTTTTGTCTACTTTTTTTGTTTACTTTTCTCTAATTCCCTGGATCAATAAAGTGTGGTAATCAGTCATATGCTGTCGATCTAGGGTCAAGTTATGGTCCCAGATGGGAGGGACTATGTGTGGGGAGTGGACGAATGGAAGCTTACAAGGAGTGCAGAGAGATGCTTCAAGGACAGTGGGCCTCACAGGAAGAAATCCATCTCGGAGTGCTCTGACAGTTGGGGCCAAGGAAGAGCCTGCAGTCCAGTGATAAAAAACAGACCCTGCAGAAACCCACCACCACTCCTTCCTGGCCTTCCCCCTCTCCCTATGTGGCCAGACATATCCCTATAAGCCAATCTCTCCAAACCCCCTTATCAGAAACCCTTGGGATTCGATGTTTCCTAGCAAAAACCCACCTTTGTACCAGAACTTTCTATAGTCCCCCTATATAACCAGCCTTGTAATAAAGGAATTCGCCATTTTGCGAGCCATATAACACTTGTGTGTATGTCTCACGTTCCTATGCAAGATGGACGCTGGGTCGGTTGCTTGGACATCCCCCGCCACGCAATAGCTATGGATTGCATTCCCCCCCAGGTATTGGTATTGAGTTCTCTCTTTTGGGTTCTGGTTCTTTTGGGACTCTCACATCCCTGATTTGTCAGAGCAGTGTGGTTCACAGCTGAAGGAAGTTGTAAAGAGGAATAGTTTTGCAGGGCTGTGGGAATAGCAACTTAAAGTGGTTGTGTATGGAGATAGATGCTATAAGGGGGGGAGATAAGTTATTTAAGGTTCCCATTTAGTTTCTATTGCTTTTCCTTTTGTTGACTCTTCTTCTGGTAACTTACAGATAATAATTTTTACTTTATTCTTATTTTTTGTAATCTTAATATCTTCCCAATTTGATATCATTACGCCCAAAGGACGACCAGGGGTAATGCCTGGCAATGTTTGCCTACTCCCTTTCCTTTTGGGGCTACTTATTCCTTGCAGAAGAACTTCTACCTGAAAACCAGTATGATTTCTGAGCCAACAGAGGTACCACAGACATGGTATTTGTTCTCAGACAACTGCAAGAGAAGTGTAGGGAACAGAACAAAGGACTCTATGTTACCTTTGTTGATCTCACCAAGGCTTTTGATACTGTGAGCAGAAAAGGTCTGTGGTAGATTTTGGAATGTTTAGGATGTCCTCCCAAGTTCCTCAAAATGATCATCTCGCTTCATGAGGATCAACGCGGTCAAAGATATGGCGATGCACTTTCTGAGTCCTTTCCAATAGCCAATGGTGTGAAGCAAGACTGCGTTCTCGCACTAACTTTATTCACGATCTTCTTCAGCATGATGCTCCAAAGAACCACAACAGACCTCGATGAAGAAAACGGTATCTACATTCAATATCGTCCCAATGGGAGCCTATTCAACCTAAGGCGACTGAAGGTCCACACTAAGACCTTAAACCAACTTGTCCATGAGCTGCTTTATGCTGATGATGCCACCCTCGTTGCCCACACAGAAGTAGCTCTGCAGCATTTAACATCCTGTTTTGCAGAGGCTGCTGAGCTTTTTGGTCTGGAAGTCAGCTTGAAGAAAACAGAAGTTTTATATCAGCCTGCACCTCAGGAAGTCTCCCATCATCCCCATATCACCATTGGTGAAACAGAGCTTAAATCAGTCCAACAATTTAATTACTTGGGAAGCATCATCTCCTCGGATGGTAAGATTGATGCAGAAATAGACAACAGGTTAGCAAAGGCATACAGAGCTTTTGGTAAACTCCATAAAAGAGTGTGGCAAAACAAACACCTGAAGAAAAGTATTAAGATCAGCATTTACAGAACCATTGTACAGTCTACTCTTTTCCATGGATCTGAATCATGGGTCATTTACCACCATCACTTGCGTCTCTTAGAACACTTCCATCAGCCCTGCCTCCATACAATCCTTAACATCCACCGGACGGATTATGTGACCAACACGTCTGTCCTTGAACAGGCAGCAGTCACGAGCATTGAGGCAATGCTGCTGAGAACACAGCTGTGCTGGACAGGGCACGTCTCCAGGATGCAGGACTAAGATTGTGCTCTATGGGGAACTTGCCACTGGCTGCCGCAAGAGAGGAGCCCCGAAGAGGAGATACAAGGACTCCCTGAAACAATCCCTCAGCCTTGGCCATATTGATCACCACCATTGGTCTACCCTGGCCTCCAATCGAGAGACCTGGAGACACATCATCTATAATGCTGTTGTTTCTTTTGAGAATATGTGCAGGATCACTCTTGAGGAGAAAAGACAATGCAGAAAGAATCATGTCTTGTTGATATCACCTGGGGAGTCTTTCTGCTGTGCTTTCTGCAACTGGACTTGTGTATCTCGCATTGGCCTTTTTAACCATCAGTGTACTTGTAGCAAGCATGGGTAGAGCCCTTCTCAAATCTTCTTTCGGGAAACCTATCCATGATGATGACTTATTCCTTGCCCCATGGTTTCTGAGGTCCCTTCTAAAATCTCTCCACCAACACAGAGGTCCCTCCTTAAGAATTTCCACCGACCCCAGAGGTCTAATCAACAATTCAACTGCTTCATCCCTTTTCTGGCTGTGCCCCTCGCAGGGGGCAGTAATGGGGACTCCTCACTCAGGTCGCAGCTTTTGCTGCATCTCATTCAATCATTCATTCTGACCTCCTATATCCACCTAACCAGGAAAATACTTACCATCCATTGTTCTTTACCTGGGTCTTTGTGCACAAGAATTATAGACCTTTTACTGCAACACTCTCGGAGCCTTAATAATTCCTTCCTTTTATCATATAGCGTGTTGCTCCGGTCTGGTCTGAGAATTAGGCTTGAAGCAGGCTGCTAAAATCAGTGGGGGTGCCCTGCCCTGTTTCAGGCATTAAATAACTCCACAGAACACAGAGAGTTTATCACATGGGGGTCACCAAATTTGTGAGAAACAGTCTCTAAATATTCCCCAATTTGTGAGAAACAGAGTCTCAGGATATAATCAGTTTTCAAATTGGAATTTATTATATGATAAAAGCAAATAGCATGCTGGGCAATAGAAAGATTCTGCACACCTGACAGAGTATTTGACTAATATTTATTCTACCTACTTCATGCATATTTATTACATGATATACATATACATTTACCTTATGTTTATTTTCACAACTAGAGCTAGGTTGTTATCTCTACAACAGTGATACTTCTCCTATAATTCATATATTCTTAGACCACAGAGGCCTAATTCTACTATAATTCATTTTAGGAAAGCAGAAATGTTTTATAGCTTTTGACCTTGATGGCCTTACAAATGGTCTACTTTATTTCTTTATGGGGGTGTAAATAAGTTTTACAATCTTATAACTTACTCTTTTATTGACATGATGTCCCAGTTTTAATGAGACAAGGGTCTTTTGCTGAGGATGACTTATGAGAAAAGACCCAAACTCCTCCCTCTAAGCAATTATAAATCCAAAATTAGGAGGCTCCGATTGAAGGAAAAACAAATTATGGAAAAGGAAAAATAACAGCCCTTTATTAAAAGGTATGTGTGTATTAACAGAAACACGGAAAAAAAACAAGTAAAACAACCACACAATACTCCTATACCCACAAATATTCCCCTTCAAAAAACCCTTTGGTGCAATTCCAACCACAGTCAATAGGGGACGCCGTTGGGTGACTGGAGACGCAGAGCTTGTAATGTCCTATAGCAGTCACCAGGTGGCGCTGTGGGATCACTGGAGATGCAGAACTTGTAATGTCTGGTGCCCACCACCCAGCTATGCCGGAGAAACCAATCCAACCAAAAAACTGGACCTTCTTTCCCTTCCCACACACTGGGAAAGGGGAGAGGGAGTGGGGAAAAGGGGTCAGACAATTTCACTTACTCCGACTGGTCGAAAACTGCTCTACCCAGTCCTTTCTCTCTCTGTCTCTCTCCCCTTGGGGGAGCTCTGTGCTCAGGGAATGGGAAAAAAAACAACAACTCCTATCTGATGAAAAAATCCAGGCAGGACCCTGAACTAACCAATGGCTGAGAGCAGAGAGCAGCAGCAAGCTCCCCCTCCGACATTGTGCCGCAGCCCACAGCCCAGCCCCCCAAAAACTCCTCCTCCCCCGTTGCCCAGGAGATGAGAGAAAAAGGTAAACATTAGCCTTTGGTCTGCCCCATTTCCTAGGAGACTAATATCTCAGCCATTAGTGAGAAAACTAGGTCTTTTTGTTTACCTAAGTACTTATCTGATTGCTCTTGATCGCTTCTACCGCCGGGGGGAAGGGAAAGAAAAAATTCCTTGCTTAGCTGAACCACGACACATGAATTTATGGCTATGTATATGACACTGTTTATAACGATCCTTCATAAGGAGGAGAGGTGGACTGAGTTGCACTATGCAGAGCTGTTTATTTTTTTTTAACCCATCCGAAATGGAGAAAGGAATGTAAGAAAGATGAAGCTCAGATAGAGTGCCCAGATTTTGTGTTAGAGGAAAGAAAGATGAAAGATTGTGTTAAGCGTGATCCCATTAGTGAAATCTATATTGAAAGCCCCAGAAACAAAGATCTGAACCTCTTAATTACCCCAGATATGAGAATGGCAAGCCCAGGACCCCCCCCGGGTCCAGCCCCGGGTGCGGTGGGCCTAGGTCCACTAGGAGTGAGGATAGCCCCTGGGGCAGATCCTGTCAGCCTGGTTGGGCTGACTGGATCTGGGGTGCCAGCTCCGGTCACTTCGGGGGCCCTGGGGGCAGTGGGGGGAGGGGTTGGCGGTGCTCCAGGCATTATCTGAGCTACAGGGTCGGCAGGGGCAAGGGTCTCTCCTGCCCCTTCTGCGTCGGGGGTTCTAGCTGGTCCGTGGGCTCTGCTGGTGGCGATGTGGGGCTAGATCTCGCTGGAATCGTGGCAGGCACCATTGCCACAGCAACAGGGGCTGCCGCCACAGCAAGCGTTGGGTCAGCGGAGTTTTTTCTGACCAGGGCTGCCGCAGTTGCCATGAATCACAGAATCATAGATTTAACTGGGTTGGAAGAGACCTCCGAGATATATAATAAATACATATTCTTTAACAACATACACACCCCAGGTCTGAACAACAAGATGCCATCATAGTTAAATCATAAAATCATAGAATTAACTGGGTTGGAAGAGACCTCCGAGATCATCAAGTCCAACCCTTGATCCAACCCCACTGTGATTACTAGATCATGGCACTCAGTGCCACATCCACCCTCATCTTAAAAACCTCCAGGGACAGTGAATCTACTACCTCTCTGGGCAGGCCATTCCAATGTCTGATTACCCTCTGTAAAGAACTTCTTTCTAATATCCAACCTAAACCTCCCCTGACAGAGCTTAAGCCCGTGCCCTCTTGTCCTACTGCTGATTGCCTGGGAGAAGAGACCCCCACCTGGCTACAACCTCCTCTCAGGTACTTGTAGAGAGTGATGAGGTCACCCCTGAGCCTCCTCTTCTCCAGACTAAACAACCCCAGCTCCCTCAGCCTCTCCTGATAGGACTTGTGCTCGAGTCCCTTAACCATCCTCGTTGCTCTTCTCTGGACCTGCTCCAGCACCTCAATGTCTTTCCTGAACTGAGGGGCCCAGAACTGAACACAATACTCCAGGTGTGGCCTCACCAACGCAGAGTACAGGGGAAGGATCACTTCCCTCGTCCTCTGACCACACTGTTCTTGATGCAGGCCAGGATACCATTGGTCTTCTTGGCCACCTGGGCACACTCCCGGCTCATGTTCAGCCTCCTGTCAATCAACATCCCCAGATCCCTTTCCACCTGACTGGTCTCCAGCCACTCTGTGCCCAGCCTGTAGCGCTGCAGGGGGTTGTTGTGGTCAAAGTGCAGGACACAGCACTTGGCCTTGTTGAACTTCATCCCATTGGAATCAGCCGAACTCTCTGGCCTATCCAGGTCCCTCTGCAGAGCCCTCCTGCCTTCCAGCAGGTCGACACTCCCTCCCAACTTGGTGTTGTCTGCAAATTTGCTAATGATGGACTCAACCCCTTCATCTAAATCATCGATAAAGATGTTAAACAGGACTGGGCCCAGCACTGACCCTTGGGGATCACCACTGGTGACTGGTAGCCAGTTGGATGCAGCACCATTCGACACCACTCTCTGGACCATCCATCCAGCTCTTAACCCAGCAGAGAGTGTCCCTGTCCAAGTCGTGGGCTGCCAGCCTTTTCAGGAGTATACTATGGGACACAGTGTCAAAGGCTTTGTTGAAGTCCAGATAGACTACATCCATAGCCTTGCCCTCATCCACCAGGTGGGTCACCTGATCATAAAAGGAGATCAGGCAGGTCAGAAAGGGCCTGCCCCTCCTAAACCTGTGCTGGCTGTGTCTGATCCCTTGTCCATCCTGTAGGTGCCGTGTGATTGCACTCACGATGATCTGCTCCATAACCTTGCCCGGCACTGAGGTCAGGCTGACAGGTCTGTAGTTTCCCAGCTCCTCCTTGCAGCCCTTTTTGTGGATCGGCGTGACATTCACCAACTTCCAGTGGTCTGGGACCTCCCCAGAGAGCCAGGACTGTTGGTAAATGATGGAGACCAACTTGGCAAGCTCTTCTGCCAACTCCCTCACCACCCTAGGATGGATTCCATCTGGTCCCATGGACTTGTGTGGATCCAGGTGGCTCAGTAAGTCACTGACTATTTCCTCCTGGAACACAGGGGGGCTATTTGGTTTCCTGTCCCTGTCTACCAGCTCCAGAGGACAGTTATCCTGAGGGCCACCTGTCCTACTGGTGAATACTGAGGCAAAGTAGGTGTAAAGTACCTCAACCTTCTCCTCATCCCTGTTAACTATGTTTCCCCCCCAAGTCCAACAAGGAATGGAGGTTTTCCTTGCCCCTCCTTCTGTTATTAATGTATTTATAGAAGTGCTTTTTGTTATCCCTAACAGAAGTAACCAAATTGACTTCAAATTGTGCTTTTGTCTCTCTAATTTTCTTTCTGCATGACCTAGTTATACTCCTAAACTCATCCTGAGTAACCAGTCCTATTTTCCACAGTCTGTAAGCTTTTTTTTTATCCCTGATTTCCTTCAGAATCTCCCTGGTCATCTACCCCACCGGCTTGCCTTTTGGCACACTGGTACAACCTGTTCCTGTTCCTGTGCACTCAAGACTTCCTTCTTGAAGCACATCCATCCCTCCTGTACCCCCTTGTTTTCAAGGTTTTTTTCCCAGGGTATGCTCTGGACCGGTCTTCTGAACAGGCCAAAATCTACCCTCCGGAAGTCCAGTGTGCAGGTTTTATTGGTGGTCTTCCTTGTATCCCTGAGTATTGCAAACTCTATTATTTCATGGTCACTGTGCCCCAGATGGCCTCGGACCACTACATCTCCCACCAGCCCCTCTCTGTTTGTAAACAACAGGTCTAATGGGGCCCCACCCCTGGTAGGTTCATTTACCAGCTGGAGCAGGAAATTATCCTCTATACACTCCAGGAATCTCTTAGACTGCCTCTTCTCTGCCGTGTTGAGCTCCCAGCAGATATCTGGCAGGTTGAAGTCGCCCACAAGAACAAGGGCTGGTGATTTTGAGACATCTGCCTGCTGTTTGTAGAATAATTCATCCCCTTCATCATCCTAGTTGGGTGGTCTATAACAGACTCCCATTAGGATGTCAGCCTTGTTGGCCTTCCCCCTGATTCTGATCCACAGGCACTCAACCTTATCATTGGTGATCTCAAGTTCTACAGAGTCAAGGGACTCTCTAACATATAGAGCCACCCCTCCACCTCTCCTACCCTGCCTGTCCTTTCTGAAGAGCTTGTAACCATCCATGGCAGCACTCCAGTCATGCGAGTCATCCCACCACGTTTCTGTGATAGCAACTATGTCATAGCTTTCCTGCTGCACAATGGTTTCCAGCTCCTCCTGTTTGTTGCCCATGCTGCGTGCATTAGTGTACATGCACTTCAACTGGGTTGCTGATTTTACTCTTGTCTCGGGCTTTTCATTCCTGGGCTTCTCTTTGGAGACCCTGGATTCAATCCCTTCCCCCTTCAAATCTAGTTTAAAGCCCTCCTGATCAGCCCCGCTAACTTATGGGCTACAGTCCTTTTGCCCCTCCTTGATACATAAAGGCCATCTGATTTAAGAAGACTGGGTACTATGGAGTTTGCCCCAAGATCTTCCTCTTGCCTGACCTCTACTTGACTTTCTGAGTCTAGGGCCTCATATCTGTTGTTTAAGGGCATCTGGGGAGGTGATGGGGGTTGAGAGGATGTTCTTTTACCTCTCCGAACAGGGACCTGTTTCCATTCCCCCCCATCCACTCAGTTTGCTCCATCTGCCTGACGGCAGGAGGGTCAGGGCATCACTGTCTCCTTCTGGACTTCCTTGGGGGTTGAAAGGGTGTGACTCCACCAGTCTATTTCCCTTTCACTTTCCCTAATGTTTCTCAGCCTCTCCACCTCTTCCTTGAGCTCTGCCACCAGGCACAGCAAATCATTCACCTGCTCGCATCGCACACAGGTGCCTCTCACACTGTCCTCTGGTACTGCTGCCAGGGTCAAACAGTCTGCCCAACCAGAGACCTGAGTGCTTGCATCCTTCTTGGAGGGTTCTAAAGCAACCCTTGGAGGGTTCTAAAGCAAAGTTCAAGCCTGGAACCCTGGAGAAACTCCAAAGACAGTATGTGCAGTGAAGAAGCGGAAGATGAGGAAGAAAGGGGTCTTGGGATCTCTGACTCAATTTCTGGGGAGGTGTGCTGGGGGGCAGATTTGGGGAAGATCTGGGGGAGGATAGTTCTCAGATTGGACCATAAATTGTGGAACCCCTGGACACAGGTGAGCGCTTTTGTATTCCTTGTGCCAGAAGGCCTTCATTAAAGACCTGCCTCTATATCTTATCTATACTAAATTGCCTGGAGAGTTTTTTTCCTCACGGTCTTTAGGCAACACCAGGTTTTAATAACAGTGGATAACCACAAGTAAGTTCAAAAGGAGGTGATGCTTGTCTCCTCAGACAGAACTATTGAGCAGCTATGAATGGTTCAACATCAGGAAATGACTAGTAATAGGAAAAATTTACACAGATTTCAATGGGCTGTAGATAAGATTTATATTAACTCAGAGTAGGTTGATTACAAATGATAGTTTTGAGTCCCCTCAGGTCTTCAAATTGACAAAAAGGCAAACAAAAAAATATCTGGAAGAAAACTAAGAACACCTTGTGTCACTTAAAGAATAGGCAGTCTCTGCATTGCTTAGATAAAATGTAAAGGAGGCAAGTCAAATGAATTATATAAAAGTGCCAAGGAGGTACCAGTAAAACTGTCATGTAACTACAGCATGCTTGCTCAAGCAACCTGCTTTAAGAGAGTTACTAGGGAAGATTCCAAGGTTTTGAATGAGTGTGCATGTATTTATGTTTAAAAATAATTAAACATGTCAGGGTAGGCGGCAGGTCCGCCGTGCCCCTTTTGAGGGATGTAGAGGAAGAGGATTTTGATCTAGACACCCTAAGGTCTTTCCCCTGAAAGAAAAGCAGGGGCCATAGAAATCTTGGTAAAAGGTGCCAGTCCTGACCATGGGAGAAAGAATGTAAACAATAAGGAAACAACCAATTGTATGTGAGAAGTGCTAACAACGTAGAGATAAGAGGCTAAAGATAGAAAGGTATGCAAGGCTCTGTGCTCAGTGTGTGTGTGTGTGGATATGCAGGTGTGAGAAGCTATAGTTTTGAAGCTGTACAGAAGAGCAATAAATGCTGAATATTGAATCATCATCATAAGGTGCCCAGTTTTATTTTCATGGTCGTCCTCATATACTACAACAAATTATAGAATCTTTTAGGTTGGAAAAGACACTTAAGATCAAGTCAAACCATTAACCTAACACATCAAGTTCACCACTAAACCATGTCCCCAAGTGCCACAGTTACACATCTTTTAAATATCTTCATGGATGGTGACTCAACCACTTTCCTGGGCAGCCTATTCCAATGACTGACCACCCTTTCAGTGAAGAAAATTTTCCTAATATCCAATGTAAACCTCCCCTGGCTCAACTTGGGGACATTTCCTCGTCCTATCATTTGTTACTTGGAAAAAGATACCAATCCCCACCTCACTACAACCTCCTTTCAGGTAGTTGTAGAGAGCAATAAGGTCTCCCCTGAGCCCCCTTTTCTCCAGACTAAACAATCCCAGTTCACTCAGCTGCTCCTCATAGGGTTTGTGCTCCAGACCCTTCACCAGTTTCATTGCCCTTCCTTGGACATGCTCTAGGACCTCAATGTCTTTCTTGTAGTGAGGGGCCCAAACCTGAACACAGTATTTGAGGTGCGGCCTTACCAATGCTGAGTACAAGGGGATGATCACTGCCCTAGACCTGCTGGCCACACTATTTCTGATACGAGACAGGATGCCATTGGCCTTCTTGGCCACCTGGGCACACTGCTGGCTCATCTTCAACCATCTGTCAAACAGCGCCCTAGGTGCTTTTCCGCTGGGCAGTTTTCCAGCCACTCTTCCCCAAACCTGTAGTGCTGCATGGGGTTGTTGTGATCCAAGTGCAGGACCCAGCACTTTGCCGTGTTGAATCTCATACAATTGGCCTTGGCCCATTGGTCCAGCCTGTCCAGATCCCTCTGCAGAGCCTTCCTACCCTCAAGCAGAGCAACACTCCTGCCCAACTTGGTGATGTCTGGAAATTTACTGAAGGTGCACTTGAACAATGTCATCGTCCAGATCATCGATCAAGATGTTAAACAGAACTGGTCCTAATACTGAGTCCTGGGGAATCCCACTTGTGACTGACCACTAACTGGATGTAACTCCATTCACCATCACTCTGTGGGCTTGGACATCTAGCCAATTTTTTACCCAGCAAACAGTACACCCATCCAAGCCATAAGCAGCCAGTTTCTCCAGGAGAATGTTGTGGGAAACAGTGTCAAAGGCTTTACTAAAGTCCAGGTAAACAACATCCACAGCCTTTCCCTCATCCATGAAGTGGGTCACCTTTTCATAGGAGATCAGGTTAGTCAATCAGGACCTGCTGTTCCTAAACCCATGCTTGCTGGACCTGATCACCTGGGTGTCCTGTACCTGCCACGTGATGGCACTCAAGAAAATCTGCTCCATAGCCTTCCCCAGCACCAAGGTCAAACTGATAGGCCTGCTGTCCCTAATAATGCACTTAAATATCCTGAAATTTTATACGTTAAATTCCAAAGGAATTGATATATTAACAATATTAAATTTTTCATTACTATATGTTACTAGAGCTACGTATGACTATAACATGTATAGATTCCATTTATATGACTTGCATAGAATATCCTGAGTTGGAAGGGACCCACAAGGGTCATCGAGTCCAACTCCTGGCTGCACAGGACAACCCCAAAAATCACACCATGTGCCTGAGAGCATTGTCCAAACACTTCTTGAACTCTGGCAGGCTTGGTGCTGTGACCACTTCCCTGGGGAGCCTGTTCCAGTGCCCGACCACCCTCTGAGTGAAGAACCTTTTCCTAATATCCAACCTAAACCTCCCCTAACACAGCAACAAGTCATTCCCTTGGGTCCTATCACTGGTAACCAGAAAGAAGAGATCAGTGTCTGCCCCTCCGCTTCCCCTCGTAAGGAAACTGTAAGACCACAATGAGGTCTCCCCTCAGTCTCCTCTAGGCTTAACAAACCAAGTGATCTCAGTCAGTCCTCGTATGGTTTCCCCTCTAGGCCCTTCATCATTGTCGCCCTACTTTGAAAGCTCTTTAATATCTTTATATCCTTTACATCCTTTACACGCATAGATTTCATGTATTTTATTCTGATCAAATAAAATACATATATCTAAATAAAAAGGTTATCCCTATATATATTTCAGACAATTCCCAAGGCAGGCATTCTCAGTTATAGTACGTAGGAAAAATGGAGAAATGAAGAGCAAACCTATTTTTCAAATATTAAAAATGTGCTGAAAATTTTTCTTTATAAAATACTAACTAAAATTATGGATTTAGTAAGAGATAACATACAGTTCATAATAATGAATTTCATGCAACAGTTAAGTTTAAATAACAGTGATTCAGGCAATATCCACAGGAACAGTTCATAGAAAAAAACAACACAGATTGAATAAATAATCTGTCCTACCTTCATTAATTATTACTCCAGTTGTTAAAGCCATATCCTTGTAAACAAAAGACAACCTTTGCAGAATTAAAAAAGAAAAAGGTGCCATCCAACAGTTGTATCTTCCTTTTTTCATTCTTATAAACTCAAAAGACAGTTGAGGGCAGACTAAGGCACCCTTATTAGCCTGTGCTGTCAGGACACTGCTAACCTCACTCTGGGTGAGCACACCTCTTAACACTAACAAACACTAACACCAACTTTAAAGGACCCTCAAACTGCGAGTATACTCTTGATACTATCACTGTGCATAGAAAATATTTTGTAGGGAGGTACATCACTGGTTTACATATTTTCAAACAATACTGGGCCACAAAACAAGTACAAATAAAAAGTACAGCTGCTTAGCAGTTTCAATTTTTTGCCATGTCCTAAAGAGTACAAGAGAAAATATAATGAAAATAACTTTAAGTTGTAGAGAAATAACATCAGCAGCAACAATCCTAATTACTGGTGTTTTCCCTTTTTCCTCCAAGTAGGATTCTGATGTGTTTCACTTTCACTGATTAAAATGTTATTCTGGATGGTCCAGCAGCACAAACTCATAGACCCACAAGGTATATGTAAAGTCAATGGGGCCCATTTGTAGAGCTGGGAACTTCTGAGTCCAAGAGTACACAAAACTGAACAGCAACTAAAAGGAAAAATAAAACTAATAAAAATGCATATTTATAAAATAATCAAGAAGAACTGTTTTGCACTTTGGGATTTCAGATGCAGGGGAGATGGTTCCTATGTGTGGCTGGGGTTTTCTTGAGATTTCTTGGGAGTTGGGGTTGTTTAGCCTGGAGAAGAGAAGGCTCAGGGGAGACCTCATCACTCTCTACAACTACCTGAAAGGAGGTTGTAGCCAGGTGGAGGTTGGTCTCTTCTCCCAGGCAACTATCAGTAAGACAAGGGTATGGTCTCAAGCTCTGCCAGGAGAGGTTTAGGTTAGATAGTAGGAAGAAAATCTTTACAGAGAGGGTAATCAGGCATTGGAATGGGCTGCTGTCTTAGTTTAATTGAGACAAGGGTCTTTTGCTGAGGATGGATTAGGAGAAAAAGACCCAAACCTTCTTCTCTAGCAATTATAGATTCGAAATTAAGAGGCTCCGATTGAAGGAAAGCAAATTATGGAAAAGGGAAAAAGAAAAATAACAGCCCTTTATTAAGTATGTGTGTATTAACGTAACACGAG
>NW_020956328.1:119584-122091 GCF_003031625.1 Empidonax traillii | reverse complement strand
TGGGATCCCTGGTCTCCGCCGGGTGGCAAGGGAGGAGGGGGAAGGGGAAAAGAAACAGAAAGTTCTCCCAATGGAAGAAGAAACTCACGACTCGGTGAAGGTCCCGCGGTGAAAAAAGAACCAAGACTGCAATCAGCCGGCAGCTCTGCAGAGAGCTCCCACAGGGGAAAAAAAAACAAAGGAGAAACCAGGCAGTCTCTCCTCTCTGCTGCAGCCTCCCCTCCTGCTCCCGAGCTGAGCTCCCACAAGCTCGCCTTCTTCCTAACTCCTCTCCCTTCATTGCCAGGAGACTAATTTTCGGTCGTTAGGACCCAGGCCGACTCTTTTGTTTACTTGATGGTTCTTGAATAGCATTCATGCGGGGGGGGGGAAGAAGGGGAAAGGGAAGACAAAATTCCTTTCTAAAATCAGAACTATGACATTATCCACCCCTAATTTTTCTTTCCTTTCCTATGCCACTATACATCTATCAAGATGAACCTTTTTGAACTCCATACATACATACATTATTCTAAACCACGTACACATTCACAAATATATATATATATATATAGGTACAAATGCAGATACTGAGTTATGGTCTGTTTACCTTAAGATGATATCTCCTTGAGGTATGCACCGGGTTTCTCCATCTTCTTGCATCATTCACCATGTGCAACCAGGTCCTTGGGCAAAGACAACTCCACGAATGGATTTGCCTTTGCTCGAGGCATGGTTAACCCAAACTGTTTTACCTAACATACCTCTCATGCGAACTACTGGGACCTTGTCCCCGTCTACAGTGTGAAGGGACTCTGACTGGGCAGGGCCAGCTCGATTGACGGAGCCCCTAGTGTTGACTAATCATGTAGCCTTTGCTAGGTGTTGATCCCAGTGTTTGAAAGTCCCTCCACCCAATGCTTTCAGGGTAGTCTTCAATAGTCCATTGCACCTTTCAACTTTCCCGGCAGCTGCTGCATGGTATGGTATGTGATAGACCCATTCAATGCCATGCTCTTTTGCCCAGGTGGTGACTAAACTATTTTTGAAGTGTGTCTCATTATCCGACTCAATTCGCTCTGGGGTGCCGTGCCGCCACAGGACCTGTTTTTCGAGGCCCAGGATGGTATTTCTGGCAGTGGCGTGGGGCACAGGATGCGTCTCCAGCCATCCAGTGGTGGCTTCTACCATGGTGAGCACATAGCGCTTACCTTGACGGGTCTGTGGCAGTGTGATATAATCAACCCGCCAAGTCTCCCCATATTTGTACTTATTCCACCGTCCACCATACCACAGGGGTTTCAGTCTCTTAGCCTGTTTAATGGCAGCGCATGTCTCACAGTCATGGATAACCTGAGAGAGAACGTCCATGGTTAGATCCACTCCTCGGTCTCGTGCCCATCTGTAGGTGGCATCTCTGCCTTGATGGCCGGCAGCATCATGGGCCCATCGTGCTAAGAACAGTTCACCTTTGTGCTGCCAGTCTAGGTCCACCTGTGACACCTCAACTTGTGCAGCTCGGTCTGCCTGTTCATTGTTGCGATGCTCCTCATTGGATCGATTTTTGTGCACATGGGCGTCTACGTGGCGGACCTTCACAGTCAACTTTTCTACTCGGGTAGCAATGTCCTGCCATATATCAGCGGCCCAGATGGGTTTTCCCCTACGTTTCCAATTGGTCTTCTTCCATCTGTCCAACCACCCCCACAGGGCATTGGCCACCATCCATGAATCTGTGTAGAGGTAAAGTTTTGGCCATTTCTCTCGTTCAGCAATGTCTAATGCCAACTGGACAGCTTTGAGCTCTGCAAATTGGTTTGATTCACCCTCTCCTTCCATGGCTTCTGCAACTTGTCGTGTGGGACTCCATACAGCTGCTTTCCATTTACGTTTCATCCCTACGATACGATAGGAACCATCAGTAAAGAGTGCGTAGCGTATGTCTTCTTCTGGTAGTTGGTTGTACGCTGGGGCTTCCTCCGCCTGTACCACCTGCTCCTCTTCTTCTTCTTCTGCTAGACTAAAATTCTCACCTTCCGGTCAGTTCGTGATGATTTCTAGTATCCCAGGGCGGTTTGGGTTTCCAATGCGGGCACGCTGCGTGATCAGGGCGATCCATTTGCTCCAGGTGGCATCAGTGGTATGATGCGTAGAGGGCGTCTTCCCTTTGAACATCCAACTCAATACCGGTAGCCGAGGTGCCAGGAGGAGCTGTTCTTCTGTGCCAATCACCTCTGAGGCAGCTTGTACTCCTTCATAAGCTGCTAGGATTTCCTTTTCTGTTGGAGTGTAATTGGCTTCTGACCCTCTGTAGCTTCGGCTCCAGAATCCAAGTGGGTGGCCTCGGGTCTCGCCAGGCACCTTCTGCCAGAGGCTCCAGGAGAGGCCTTTATCCCCAGATGCAGAGTAGAGCACATTCTTCACATCTGGCCCTGTCCTGACTGGCCCAAGGGCTACAGCATGGGCAATCTCCTGTTTAATCTGTTCAAATGCCTGCTGTTGTTCAGGACCCCACTGGAAGTCATTCT
>NW_020956328.1:97943-114697 GCF_003031625.1 Empidonax traillii | reverse complement strand
GGCAAGGGAGGAGGGGGAAGGGGAAAAGAAACAGAAAGTTCTCCCAATGGAAGAAGAAACTCACGACTCGGTGAAGGTCCCGCGGTGAAAAAAGAACCAAGACTGCAATCAGCCGGCAGCTCTGCAGAGAGCTCCCACAGGGGAAAAAAAAACAAAGGAGAAACCAGGCAGTCTCTCCTCTCTGCTGCAACCTCCCCTCCTGCTCCCGAGCTGAGCTCCCACAAGCTCGCCTTCTTCCAAACTCCTCTCCCTTCGTTGCCAGGAGACTAATTTTCGGTCGTTAGGCCCCAGGCCGACTCTTTTGTTTACTTGATGGTTCTTGAATAGCATTCATGCAGGGGGGGGGAGAGAAGGGGAAAGGGAAGACAAAATTCCTTTCTAAAATCAGAACTATGACAGCTGCCAAGGGAGTTGGTGGATTCTTCATGCCTGGAGGTATTTAAGAAGAGACTGGATGTGGCATTTAGTGCCATAGTCTAGTAACTGTGGTGGTAGTGGATCAAGGGTTAGACTTGATGATCTCAGAGGTCCTTTCCAACCCATCTGATTCTATGATTCTATGATTCTATGATTCTATGATCAAATCCAGAGCTCAGCATGCCTATGACAGTAGCCCACCTCATCTCAGAGCAGCCTGGAAGCAAACTTCTCACAGCCCCATATCCCGCAGCTGCAGACCCCTCATTTCTCCCTGCACCACACCTGCTGTCATGCATAGACAGGTACACGCAGCACAAACACTGCATTACCACCTCCTACTACAGAACTCCTCTTCCTCCACATCACTGTCACAGACCCCTCTATGATGGTCTCATTGCTGTTGCTGTCACTGTCCCCACCCATCCCTCCCTCCAGTGTGCAGAGGTGGTGGCAACCATCTTGTGGAAGTCTTCACACAGCAGCACCTTGGTCTCCCTCATGTGACACCTGCCAGCTGGGACAGGGGTTAGAGAGAGGCAGAGTAGGAGAGGAGAGCTCATGTGCAACAAACATTGCCTCTCAGATAATAGGTAAGATTGGAGTAGCTGGCTGGTAAAAGTTAAAGGCAGCTCTCCCTTTGGCACCATTGGGATGAGTCTTCCTCAGCACAACTGGCATCGGCCTGCTTGAGATGGTGATGCCATCCCCATGCCTTCAGCAGAAGTTCCTGTCTCCTTTCTGGTGTTGGGTTCCTGGTTCTGGCCCTGTTGCATGTATCATTCAGCAGGGCCATGAAGCACTGAACATACTCATACTGACCTGTGTGTCATCTAAAATTGTTCCCTTTTCCTTATTCGTATACTTCCACAACCACATTTAAGTAACTAATTTCATCTGTTTTCCTGAGCACAATGTTTGGTTTGTGTTCAAAGAGTAGGATAGTTTGAGATAATCAAATTATTAGTTGCTACGATTTTCACAGTATTTGCAATAGCACTCTTCTATGTAACCACACAATCACCTGTTAATAACAGCAATGTTTTCCTCAGATAGACCCTTCTTCCTCAACTTTGCTTTCCATCTCTGCAGCTGCTCCCATGGCTCCTATGGCCTCTGTCAGTGTGAAGTTGGGCTGTGGGCAGGCCACAGAGAGTGCTACAGATATGAAAACTTTTGATGGCAGAAAGCATTATGCAATATACTTGCACAGACTTCAAATTCCAAATCATAATAATGACTCCTACTCCCAGTGAACTTGATAAAATTAGCATTTTTATTACATACCAAATTATATTCAATCACATAACATTTTAAAAACCCAGTCACTGCTTGTGGGGACAGAAAGATTAAATGCAGAAGATTTATTTGAGGAGGAAAAAGAGTTTTTGCTCAAGGAAGTTTTCGCTGCTAGGAAAACTAGACCTGGAAAAGATCAGTGTGGAAAAATTCCATTTATTACACCTACTGATGTTTATTGTCTGCCTGTTTTGAGAAGTAGGATTCCTGTATAGAGATAACACTTTCTCACAGATATGCTGTGAGACCCTTGCTGGGAGAGAGAGTCCATAAAAGGACAGGAGAGAACACAGCCTTGAAGTTATGCGCATGCAAAAGGTGCTGTTATAAAAGCACCAGAGACAAGCTTGCTAGGTGCTCTGCTGCTGCTGCTGCACGGTCAGTGATACACTGCACTGTATTCAGTGTTTCTGATTTAGGAAAAAACTTCTTAATAACTTAGCCGTGGCTTGGTCCTCTGGGTTTACCTGTGTGCATATCAATTCTTACACTGCTACAGAAAAAGTGTGGAAAACAGAACAAGGTACAGTACTAAAGGTCATCTCCTATTATACATAATTGTTGCAACTGTGCAGAAGTTGCTATTTTGCTTTTAGTCATATTCATATGCAATTATAGCAATTACTGTGCACATTATCAAATTACTCCAGAAATCTTGTAATATTTTACTCTTTTCAGGTAATAAAGGTGAGATACTCAAGAAAACATAAGTGTTAATAAACAAGCTAGAAGGGAAGATGGATACACAGTAGTGAGTTATCAGGATTTATATGTGTCCCATTGAAGATGAGAATGAAAAGGGTATTTACATGCTAAATGACTGAGGTGGCATGAATGATTTCATCACTGACAACAACTACTTTGGGTGCAGTTCTTAAGAAACTATTTTCATTAGTGTATCCTTTTGTGAGAATCACATTAACGTTTCACAGCACAGTACTGTTGGGAAAATCTTTAACTGTAACAAATAGTTCTTAGTCTTGTGAATTCCTTAAACTTTAGCAGTGCTTAATCATGTATTCACCTATATCAGTGATTAATGTGTACAAACAGATAGCCTTGAGACTAAAGACTGTGGGCCTGAGCAATGCTGATAAGAAGGTATATCTTGGACAGACCACATAGCTGGGATGCATTCAAGAAGAAAAAACTGTTTTTAGGAGGCTTGTAACCACAAAAAGATAATTTGAGGAATGGGATGTTCCCCAAACAACCACCAAAGACCCTCAAGAGACCCCTATTCTCATGCAAATGAGTTACAAGAAGTGATTTAAATATGAAACTAAATTAATGAAAATCTTAAGCATATGTGTATGAGTTCTGGGAAATGTAATGAATATGTATTAGTTACTGTGGTGGGTTGACCTTGACTGGATGCCAGGTACCCATCTAACTGCTCTAGATATAAACTAGTATGTTAGTTAGTTGGGTGTGCATGTATTAGGAGGAGCATGTCCCAGGCATCCAGTGCTTAAATAAAGTAATGCCTTCTTTGTAATACTGAAATTGCAGTGTTAGAGTTTTATTTTTCCTGATCTTTCAGTGACAGTACCATGTGGAGCTACTTGAAATATTTCTAAGTGAAATGGCACATGCAAGAAGCAGTTTTGGAAAACCTGGAGTGTAAATCACCTGCAGCAAAATCCTTGCAGATTATATTTTGTTTGTATTGAAGCATGGTAGCCTGGAATTGCTCAGACCTGGCAAACACAAAATGACCACACAAAACTGGAACAATGTATTGCAATCAAGAATAGTATGTCATACCTGGGTCAGTGGGCAATGACTGTCCAGAGATGAAGGAGCCCCTCGTGCTTCATGAGCAAAGAAAAACTGACCATGTATAGCTACATCACAGAAAGTATTTCTTCTTTGTCCAAAAGTCACAAATGTAAGCATATTGCATTTTTCTTTTGGAATGTCACGAGGCAGTACTGCTGTCCACAAGCAAGAGAGTTGTTCTTATTACGGTATTTCTTTAATGCCTTGGTAAAGCGCATCCAGGCAGTACCACAGGCACAGAGCGTGGGTTAGTAACAGTGTGGGTCGTAGATGCGCTGAGAGAGTAAGGATTTATAAATGGCACCCTGCCTGCTTGTTTTGACCAGTAAAACAGGACGACTGGACACCAAGTGCACAGGTCGGAGGGGTCAGCCTGTTGGTCTATCAGCATACGTAAATAAACTCATCCTGGGGCCCCATCAGGAAATAAGAAGAGGGGAACGGGGTGGCCAATTGGTGAGCAGCTCATGGTGAGATAGTGTGTTCTCTACTCCTGCTAGAGTCTTGAGCTCTATGGCATTCTCTGGGTCTTTGTCCCCATGACTCAGCGAGTGACGCTGCATAGGTTAGGCATCCTAGGCCCTCGTCATTGGCTGTGCAGTAGGACGATGGCAGCGGCTGACATGTTGTGCCCCAGGAGTCCTTGCTTAGAGAGAAGTGGCAGCCTCAGTCCATAGGGTGAAGGAGGAAGGTGTAGCCTGTGTGTGGCTGTGTAGCGCCAGGGTGGTGAGCAGGGACCAGTGGGGCAGGGGAGGACATGAGGGTTTGTGTTTGGGTCAAGTGCAGTGCGGACAGCCAGTCATTTCGACATGGGTCTTCTGTGGCTGGGGGACAGTCTGTGGGTCACTAGCGGCTCCTAGGATAATGGTGGTGTGGGGGTGGGCACTGTTGTCATTGCTGCCAGGGAGCGGCAGTGATAATAAATGATACTTTCCATGTTGCTGAGGAAAAAACATAATACCACTTTGGAACAGTTTTGCAAGAACATAAATTTACAAAACAGTATGTAGATTATATTATACAGCTAAAAACTGTAAAATTTGTTCATAAGGAAAGCAATCCTTTCCATGATTTTTCCTAGTTGGTTTCATCAACCATGAAAATTCTGCCTCACCTTCATCATGGAAGGATAAAGAAAAATATATCAATGCTATTGATGCTCAAATGATTGGCATTGGTAGGAAACCAAGATGATTCTGGTATCTTCAGTAACACCAAGATAGTTTTGCCCTATTATTTTCTCCATTGGATGACAACCTCATTTATGATGTCCAAGTAAAAGAAGTAATATTAGAAAGAGTGTCTTCCCAGAAACCTGACTGTTACTTTTAAGGCACTGAGAAGTGACAGTGTGTAGAGCCCTCAATCCTCTATGGAAATCTCAACAGTGCTATGTTTGTACATTGAAATACTGAACTATGGAATGTCTTTATAACTCAGACTAGTATTTAAGCATCTTTTGAATTCTAGGATGCAGTTATGTAGTTAAGATTCACCACAGAATCTTATATGTTGTTGATTTTGTGCAATGAGGAAAGCAAAGTCCCAGTACTAATGTCTTTAGGAGAGTATTTCATGGCATTTTTTTTCTTTCTGCGTTTCATGAGTAAATAATCTTGATAAACTTATCTAAAGGTGCAACACAGAGCAGATAGACTAGGATGCAGTTTTTGTACATAATATCCATGTTCTCAGTTATGTGAAAGAGAGATGTGAGAGTTTCTGTTGAATGTTATCTATTTAAATCAAAGGGGATGATGAAATGCATCAGTAACCTGGGAAGTGGTTATGGGTATAAGAACACCATTGCAGAATACTGTATGTGAGAAGGATTCCTGTGTTTCAGATGAAGAAAGAACTGTTTTAAATGTTACTGAATCACTAAAGGATATTGAGCAGAAAGTAGAGAAGACACAATCAGAGGTAGATAATATTGTGTCGTGGTTTTGCCCACCAGTCAGCCCCTGAGGCTGAGGATGGTTTTGTCCAGGTGGAATTCCAGAGAAAAAAACAATCAAAAGTTTTAGTAATGCCTCTGTCAATGACATATTTAAGAAAACAGAAGACAAGCCTGTTGTGCAGTTGAAATTAATAGCTGTAACCATGTAGGAGCGGTGGCAGGCCCAAGAGGGTCAGGGGCCCCTCCTCCCCTGGCCAGGGGCAGGTGTGGCACTGAAGCCCCCCTTCTCTCCTGTAAGAGAGTAAAGGAAAAAACTTTAAAGAAGGACTGACTGACTGGACAAGAAATGCTACAGAAGGAATTCCGGCAGAGAAATACCAGCCTCCAAGGTCAAAGCTGGTAGCAGCAGGAGAGAGAAGTTTGAAGGGGGGGGGTTGCTTCTCCCTTCTCTCTCGCTCGCTCTCTCTCTCTCTCCCTTCAGCAGGGAAAAAAAGACTGAAAAATAAAACTCTGCCACCTGTGGAAGATTATTGGGGTGAGGAGACACCCATGCAGCTCATAGAGGAGCTTGTGAATGCACGAGGAAGCTCATAGAGAGAGACTTCCGCTGGAGCAGAATGGCTCGGGTAAGATGTTGGCATCCGAGTGGGGGATCCATGCTGGTGCAGCTAAATTTGTGACCCTGAGAGAGACCTATACTGGAGCGAGAACGGCTCAGGTAGGATGCTGGGATCCAAGTGAGGGATCCATGTTAGACCCATGTCAGAGAGGTCTATCAAGGACTGTTTTCCTGTGGGAAGGGACCCCACAAGAAACAGGGGTGGACTCAAAAACCATTATCCCCTGTGACTCTGTGGTGAATATCCATGGTAGGCAAGTGTCCTCTTGCAGTCCATGGAAGACCTTTCAGCGTCTGGGTAACCCACCAAGCCTCCGACCTTAGCCCAGGAGGGGGGTAGGCCCAACCCTGAGGCCGACATAGAAGAGAGAGAAAGAGAAACAGTTCCAACTGCAACAAATAGGAATTGTCATCCTAGAGATAACAAAAGAAGAACTTTAAAGTGCTGCAAAATTATTTTAAAGAGCTGGAGCTCTAGAAGAGAGAAAGAGACTACTTCTCCTACTGAACTGATACAAAGAGGGGAGGGGTATTTCTGTAACTACATAGCATTTTTACCTAATTAGCATTGTTGTAGATATAGTTCTTTAGCTTTTATCTTGCTAGTAATAAATACCTAATATTATTCTCCCTAATCAGGTCTCTTTTGTCTGCATAAACCTTCTCTCAACTTATAGTAATTGTGTGTGGGGTGAGAAAAATTGGCCCAGAGCAAAACCCACGACATTTTTGGTGGAGAATGTGGGCAGAGGCTGCCCAGAGAGGCAGTGGTTGGATCAAAACCATGACATATTGCAATTCTTGCTGTTGAGTGGTTTGTTGGTAATTTATATAGTTAAAATTGAGTTGAAAAAATTAACAGAATTTAGTGGTCACTTACATAGAAAGGTGGTAAAAATAAAAAGTTGGAGATGAAGTGGTATTATCAAAGTTGTGTGACAAGAAGATACTAAGAGATGTCATGAAAGTGATGGAGTCGTTAGTAAGATTTTTGAAGAAACAAGGGAGATGTGCATTAAAAAAAGGATTGACAAGGCAGGAGCAGATAATATTGTATTTCAGAAGATTAGAAACTAATGTGTTTTACATGGAAAGTTGAAAGGTAAAGATAAGTTTACTTATTTATCTGTTAACTGGTTTTGATTTGTGGTTTTTGGTTGTTTTTTTTTAATTTATTTTATTTTTCCTGAGAGATGACCTACAGAAATTTATATAACTCTATCCTTTTCCCCCTAATCTTGTACTTGCTTATATGAAATATTCTTTTGTTGCAGGTTTGTTAAGTATAGAAAAACAGTCTTGAAAATGTTGTCCAGACTCTTCCAAATGCATGGTCTTTTTGTAGCCTCTCATCCATGGGAAGTCATTGTAGGAACAGTGACTCTCACTATCTGTATAATGTCCATGAAGATGTTTACTGGGAATGATAAGATATGTGGCTGGAATTATGAGTGCCCCAAACTTGAAAGAGTAAGGATTTAAATTCATGTTATAGTACTTACTGTAATCTGCAAATGCAGGGTTTTCTGTAGAATAAGATAAGGTTGTGATGAATTAGGAGGAAAGTAGTTACATAGAAACTTCTTTATTTCCTCCTTTTCCCATGCTGGATATTAGAGCTAGATGCAAGCAGTGATGAACCTACAGAATGTTTTAATTAAGCCTAACTTGCAGTGCCATGGTATTGAGTGAACAAGCATTTAATATTCATATTTTTTGCAATATTTTAATCTTTTAAAGACAGACTAGCAGTGATACTTATTTTATTCCAAAGGTTCTGTGGTGGGTTGACCCTGGTTGGATGTCAGGTGCCCAGTAAAGCTGTTCTGTCACTCCCCCTCTTCAACTGGACAGGGGAGAGAAAATATAATGAAAGATTCATGGACTGAGATAAGGACAGGGAGAGATCACTCACCAATTACCATCACAGGCAAAACAGTCAGGGAAATCGATTTATTACCAATCTAATCACAGTAGGGTAATGAGAAATAAACCCAAATCTTAAAACACCTTCCCCCCACCCCTCTCTTCTTTCTGGGCTCAACTGAACTCCCAATTACTCTACCTCTTCCCTGTGAGCAGCACAGGGAGATGAAGAATGTGGGTTGCATTCAGTTCATCACACATTGTCTCTGCTGCTCATTTCTCCTCACACTCTTCCCCTGCTCCAGCATGGGGTCCCTCCCACAGGAGACATTCCTCCACAAACTTCTTCAGGGTGTGTCCTTGCCATGGGTTACAGTTCTTCACAAACTGCTCCAGCATGGGTTGCACGTGGTGTCACAAGTCCTGCCAGCAAACCTGCTCCAGTGTGGGTCCACAGGTCTTGCTAGCAGCCTGCTCCAGTGCAGGCTTCCCATGGGGTCACAGCCTCCTTTGGGCACATCCACCTGCTCTGTTGTGGGGTCCTTCATGTGCTGCAGGTGGATCTCTGTTCCACCTTTAACCTCCATGGGCTGCAGGGGGACAGCCTGCTTCACCATGGTCTTCATCACAGGCTGCAGGACAACCTCCAGTCCAGCGCCTGCCTGGAGCACCTCCTCCTCTGCCTTCTTCGCTGACTTTGGTGTCTGCAGTTTCTCTCACATATTCTCACTCCTCTCTTTTCCGGCTGCTGGTGTGTGTCCCCCTGCCCATCCCCTGCTTCTTAAATGCATTATCACAGAGATGCTCCCACCATTGCTGATTGCCTCAGCCTTTGCCAGCAGCAGGTCCATCTTGGAGCTGGCTGGCATTGGCTCTGCTGGACATAGGGAAAGCTTCCAGCAGCTTCTTACAGAAGCCATCCCTGTAGCTTTCCCCCACCCCAGCTACCAAAACCTTGCCATGCAGACCCCATACACCTTCAGTTTTAGTGCAGATTCACAATGGATTTTTTTTGTTTGTTACTCAAATTTAAAAACAGGTCACTACTTAATGTAAAAGCTAACTAAATAACTTTGTATTTCAAACAGGATGTTCTGATCAGTGACATCATCATCCTGACAATCACACACTGTATAGCTATCTTTTATATGTATTTTCAGTTTCAGAACTTGAGGCAGCTTGGGTCAAAATACACTTTAGATACTGTATCTGATTTTTAAATTTTTATTTATTTGCTGTGTGCATTTTAACTGTTTGGTAACATATAAATTGATAATAAATGTAAGAGTTTTAACACGTACAGAACAGGGTTATTTTAATTCTTTGCTAGATAGCACTGTAAATGTTCTGTATAGATCTTCAATTCCTTTTTTATGAGAGATTTTATAGGATTATATAAACATTGGAAAAGTGGTTATTGAAATAATTGTTTATTGTGTGAAACTCTAAAAATATAGAGCTAGGCCAACTTTCCTTTTTGCTGGTTACTGAGATTTGTGACTTTGATTTCTCACAGTCTTACTTTGCATGCAGTATAAATTGTAGATTTAAATATCTGTATAAAAAGAGAGATGAGAATTGGCATTTGTTTGCATCAGAATTGATCTAAAGGCATAGCATTTCATTCTTCCTTTTTTCTTCTTGTCTTTATTTTCAAATATATATAAAAAAGAATTTTCCAATTTATTTTTTTAAGGGTATTACTGGTCTCTTCACAGTTTTCTCAAGTTTTGTTTTTACTATAGCGGTAATTCACTTCTTCTTGGATAAAGAATTGACAGGTTTAAAGTAAATAATGAATTGTTTTCTGGATTTCTTTCTTCATTTTTTTCCCTTTATAGTAAACCCTGAATTTTACTCTTAACATATGCCTCTCTTCTTTTTTTTTTTTTTTTTTTTTTTTTTTTTTTTTTTTTTTTTTTTTTTTTTTTTTTTTTTTTTTTTTTTTTTTTTTTTTTTTTTTTTTTTTTTTTTTTTTTTTTTTTTTTTTTTTTTTTTTTTTTTTTTTTTTTTTTTTTTTTTTTTTTTTTTTTTTTTTTTTTTTTTTTTCAGTGAAGCTTTACTGCTCTTCCTGATTCTGATTGATCTTTCAGGAATAAGTGCATTAGCAAAATTTGCACTCAGTTCCAACTCACAGGTCAGGGGGTTTTGGTTCCGTTTTTGTTTTTGTTTTTGTTTTTTTTTTGCATGTTTGACTGATTTTTACAATGGAGCTTTTAAATTTAATATTCAAAGATGAATAATCCATGTGGAGAGACATACAGGTGAATACTGTGTTGGTGATATATAAAAAGGAACAGAGGATCAGATTTAAGTAATGTTCTATATTTTGTATTGTCTTTAACTCAAATCAGTGTTCAAATGAATAATAACACTGTAAAATTAGTGTGCATAATCATGTGATCCAAGTTAACTTTATGTATGAGGACTTTATAGGTTTAGAACTATAAACAGCAGTGCTTATAGCTCTATTAAGGAGGCTAGAAAACCGACACCTAAGTCTTCCATTTACTGATAGAAAAAAAAATCAATTTGTAGGGCTCAGGAGCAGTATATAAATAACCATGCTAATATAGAATAACTTCCATACTTTCTAGACAAAAATAGTAGCAGAACAAATACGGCATATGTGTAGCTAGAACATATTAATGCTCTAATGCAATTAACACAACACAGCACTGCACCAAGGATAAACAATATATCTTGCCCATCATATATTTGGTCATTTCCTAATATTGTAAGTTCTGAAAACATATAATCATCGGATCAGATGGATTGGAAAGGACCTCTGAGATCACCAAGTCCAACCCTTGATCCAACACCAACATGGTTACTAGATGTGGTGGTTTTAATCCAGGCCTTCCTTGATGATCAGGTTGTAACTAAGGAAGGGGCAGTGTTCCCAGTATTCCATACAATTTTTACGTAAATCGTGGTATAAATAAGAAGGGAGGAGAGGCCTTCATTCTTCTTCTCTTCCGGCGAGGTTCAGGAACAGTGGGTCCCTGCGTTGGTCTCGCTTATCTAAGGCTGAGGCCTGCAGCATCCACTGGCCTGCCACGTGGAGGCTTGGAGAGTGCTGACCGTGTCTGCCAATCCTGCTTTCTAAGGGATGTGGTGAGATTTGTTTTACTAGTTATTTTACTAGTTCTCGGGTTTGATTGTGCATATCTATTCGGTGTCCCTTTTTGTTTCCTTTTGTCCCTTTTTCCCCTTTCCCTATCCCTTCGGGGAGTGTTTGGATTCCTGTTTGCTGTGTACATAGCATCTTAACTGTAATATACATAAAATATATATTTTATATAACTAACTTGATATTTTCGGGTTCTTCAATTTGCATAGTTTTTTTCCTTTGCCCTGGGGGAAGTAGGAAGGGAGAAGAGAGGGGCTGCTACTGGGGGGTTGGGCATTTGGCAGGGAGCCAAGTCTGAACCATCACACTAGACCATGGCTCTAAGTACCACATCCAGTCTCATCTTAAAAACCTCCAGGGAGGGTGAATCCACTACCTCTCTGGGCAGGCCATTCCAATGTCTGATTACTCCCTCCGTAAAAAAATTCTTCCTAATATCCAACCTAAACCTCCCCTGGCACAGCTTAAGACCGTGCCTTCTTGTCCTACTGCTGATTGCCTGGGAGAAGAGACTGACGCCCACCCAGCTACAACCTCCTTTCAGGTAGTTGTAGAAAGTGATGAGGTTTCCCCATGAGCCTCCTCTTCTCCAGGTTAAACAACCCCAGCTCCCTCAGCCTCTCCTCATAGGACTTGTGCTCAAGTCCCTTCACCAGCCTCATTGCTATTCTCTGGATCTGCTCCAGCACCTCATTATCCTTCCTGAAATGAGGGGCCCAGCACTGGACACAGTACTCCGGGTGTGACCTCATCAGCACTGAGTACAGGGGAAGAATCACTTCCCTGGTCCTGATGACCACACTATTCCTGATACAGACCAGGATGCCATTGGCTTTCTTGGCCACCTGGGCACACTGCTGGTGCATGTTCAGCTTCCTGTCAATCCAAACTCCCAGATTCCTTTCCGCCTGGCTGCTCTCCAGCCACTCTGTCCCCAGCCTGTAGCGCTGCAGGGGGTTGTTGTGGCCAAAGTGCAGGACCCAGCACTTGGCCTTGTTGAACTTCATCCCCTTGGAATCAGCCCAACTCTCTGGCCTATCCAGGTCCCTCTGCAGAGCCCTCCTGCCTTCCAGCAGATCAAAACTCCCCCCCAGATTGGTGTCATCTGCAAATTTGCTAATGATGGACACAATCCCCTCATCCAGATCATCGATAAAGATATTAAACAGAACTGGACCCAACACTGATCCCTGGGGGACATCACTAGTGACTGGCCACCAGCTGGATGCAGCACCATTCACCACCACTCTCTGGGCCCAGCCATCCAGACAGTTCTTAACCCAGCAGAGAGTGCACCTGTTCAAGCCACAGGCTGCCAACTTTTTCAGAAGTATGCTATGGAAGATGGTGTCAAAGGCTTTGCTGAAGTCCATGTAGACCACAACCACAGCCTTCGCCTCGTCCACCAGGTGGGTCACCTGATCATAAAAGGAAATCAGGTTGGTCAGACAGGACCTGCCTCTCCTAAACCCATGCTGGTTGTGTCTGATCCCTTGTCCATCCTGTAGGTGCCGTGTGATTGCACTCAGGATGATCTGCTCCATAACCTTGCCCAGCACTGAGGTCAGGCTGACAGATCTGTAGTTTCCCGGCTCCTCCTTGCAGCCCTTTTTGTGGATCGGCGTTACATTCGCCAACTTCCAGTGGTCTGAGACCTCCCCAGAGAGCCAGGACTGTTGGTAAAAGATGAAGAGCGCCTTGAGAAGCTCTTCTACCAGCTCCCTTATCACCCTAGGATGGATTCCATCTGGTCCCATAGACTTGTGAGGATCCAAGTGGCTCAGCAGGTCACTGTTTCCTCCTTGATTACAGGGGAGCTATTTGGCTTCCTGTCTCTGTCTACCAGCTCTGGAGGCCAGTTGTCCTGTCGTGGGTTTGCTCTGGGTCAATTTCCTCTCACCCCCCACACAATTGCTATAAGTTGAGAGAAGGTTAATGCAGACAGAAGAGATCTGATTGGGGAGAATGATATTAAAATTTATTACTAGCAAGATAAAAACTAAAGAACTATATATACAACATTTCTATTTAGGCAAAAGTACTATGTATTTATAGAAATACCCATCCTCCCTTGTATCAGTCCAGGAGGAGAAGCAGTCTCTGTTCTATTTCCAGAGCTACAGGTCTTTCAAATAACTTTGCAACACTCAAAAGTTCTTCTTCTATTATCTCTAGGATGAAAATTCCGATTCTTTGCAGTTTGGACTGTTTCTCTTTCTCTCTCTTTTCTATGTCGACCTCAGGGCTGGGCTTACCCACTCCTGGGCTAAGACTAGAGGCTGCGGGGTTACCCAGGCCCTGTGGGGATCTTCCATGGACTGCAAGGGGACACTTGCCTACCATGGATCTTCACTACAGGCTCACAAGGGATAATGGCTTTTGAGTCCACCCCTGTTTCCTGTGGGGTCTCTGCTCACGAGAGATAATCCTTGATAGACCTCTCTAGAGTGAGTTTACCTTCAGGCAACAGTTCTTCCATTCTCTGCTGTCCCTTAGGGTCACAAATTCAGCAGCACCAGCATGGATTCCTCACTGAGATCACAAGATCCTACCCGGGCTGTCTCACTCCAGTGTAGGTCTGTCTCTCCATGGGCCACAGGTCTCCAGCAGGAATCTGTTTCATTCTAGGCCTTCCCATATAGTCACACCTACTTCATGCACTCTGCTTCAGTGTGAGCTACTTTATGAGCTGCAGAGGGGGGTTTCCGCTCCCCAACAATCTTCTACAGGTGGTAGGGATTTTTATTTTTCAGTCTTTTCCCTGCTAAAGGGAGAGACAGAGAGAGGGAGGGGGAAAAGGAGCCCCCCCATTCAGCTTTTCTCCTCTCTCCTCTAGCTGCCAGCTTTGACCTCGAAGGCTGTGCTATCTCTCTGCCTGAAATTCTTTCTTCAGTAGTCTTGTCCCAGTTCTTTTCTAAAGATTTTTTTTCTCCACTCTGTTACAAGAGAGAAGGGGGCCCTGGCCCCCCTTGCCTGGGCCAGACTCAGCCTGGGGTGGGGGGGCTCACCCCCGGGCCCTACAGGGCCAGCTGCTATGCTGGCTCCTCCATTTTCCTTCTGCGTCACAACCTTCTCTTCCGTTTTCTTAAATATGTAATTGGCAGAGGCATTACTAAAACTTTTGATTGTTTTTTTCTTCAGAAATCCACCTGGAAAAAACTATTTTCAGCCCGGGGGGGGGGCTGGTTGGTTGGCAGATCCGTGACAACAACCTGTCTTACTGTTGAAAACTGAGGCAAAGGAGGTTATAAGTACCTCAGCCTTTTCCTCATCTTTGGTGGCTATGTTCCCCCCCATGTCCAGCAAAGAATGGAGGTTCTCCTTGCCCCTTCTTTTGCTGTTGATGTATTTGTAGAAGCACTTCTTGTTATCCCTAACAGACGTTATAAATTATAAAAGTATTTTTAGTGAAAATAATTTTTACCTACAAAATACTGTACATGAAAATTGAGCATAATGATTGTGACAAAATACAATGTAACATACAGTAATATGCTAATATACTGTATATATGAGTATACTGTATATTTTCTATGTATGCAATATTATAGTGTATTGTATATTATTATATAAGAATTATGAGTACTGACATTTTTATTAATTTTCAAAGAAAGTATTTCACAAATAAGTTTTCACCACAGCTTCTCTCCATCTCCCCCCCAAACCAACAACAGCAAAGCAACACTTTTGGGTTTTCCATGCATGGCTTCATGAGGAAATCTCTTTCTCACCAGGGGAAAGTTTTAACGTTTTTTATGTCCTCTTTTTCTGACAACTGAGTCTAGAGAGTTAAATAATTTTAAAAAATAATAATAAAATTTAGGGTACAGATATGTGGTTGCAAGAACTTTTGAGATGCCATGATATAAATGGCTTCTATAAAGTGTGTAAGTTCTGTTCTTCCCAGTGTACTTTAATTAAAATCTATGCCCATCAGTGTTGTACAAGTTTAGAATACTGATGAACCAAAGGTGGAGGAGACTTTGAAAATTAAGTAATCTCACTGTGTAAATAAATCCTGTCAAAGTATACCTTGTGGGAAATGAAGCAAGTAAAGAATGTATTATAATAGTTCATTTTTAGCATCTGTTTTCTAAGGCCTTATCACCATAATACTCAATTTACTAATCATGTCATGCACTCCCTTACTTTGATTTTTGTCTTTATGCTAATGTACAGAAATTTTTATTTTTAGTATGCAGCAAGAGAAAATATTTCACGTAGAATGGCAATTTTAGGCCCTACGTTTACACTGGATGCATTTGTGGAATGCCTTGTGATTGGTGTTGGTACTGTGTCAGGTGAGACCTTGTCTCATTCCCATTGTTCCTATTAACACCTTAAAGGAGCTCCTAAAATTTTCTCTTGGACATTCTTAAAAGTTAATGACACTTTCAGTACATGCACACCTATTTCTTCTAAAACTAGTGTTTCTAAAAATTACTACAGGTGAAGGAAAGTTATTCTAGATCAATAAAATACAAAAAATCTTTCCATGTTTCCCCCCAGTCTTTTGATCTTCATCAGTTCTGTGTGCAGTAGCAATCATCTTTCCTTAAAAAGAGGACAGTTAAATGTAATAAACAAAGGAATTCCATGTGCAAATAACTAATTTCGTTGTAAAATAATTTGCATTTACATAGTAAGTACTAAAGTAAGGGTTTTGTTTGTTTGGTCTGTTTGATTTTGTTTGTGTTTTTGTTTTTTTTTTGGTTTTTTTTAAACTGTCTTGCATCTTTCAGAGCATTTACTTTTTGAATTATTTTGGACCTTTGGGGGGAGGAGGGAAATGTGTGTTAATAAGCTGTTTTCCTGTTTACATCTAGGGGAAAAAAAACCTTGTTTCGGTGTAGCATGTAGTTGTGGTTTTGGTTTGGTTATTTTTAGTTTTTTTAATGATTTATACTGTTAGCTCTTTCATCTTTATTAAGGGGGTTCTGTAATGTGTGTGCTACATGGCATATTGACTTTTTTTGGATACCAGATGTATATACTGTTCTCAGTTTAATGAGACTGAAGTGTTTTGCTAAGGAGGATGAGGAAGACCAAACTCCTCCCTTTCAGCAGTTGTAAATCCAAAATTAAGAGGCTCCAATTGAGGAAGTGTGGAGAAAGAAAAGATAACAACCCTTTATTAAAGGATATATGTGTATTGTCAGAACAACAAAAGAACACAAAAACAATTAAACAAAAATCCTGTACCCAAAAGTCCCCTCCAAGAAAAAAAATTCAGTACTTTCCACCTTTTGGTGCAATTGTAAACACGATCAGGAGGGGGTGCTGTCAGATCTCTGGAGGAGCAGAGCCTGCAGTTGCTCTGTGTTGGCTGGCAGGGGCACTGTTTGGCTCTGGCAGTAGCAGCGGGGGGGGGGGGGGGGGGGGGGGGGGGGGGGGGGGGGGGGGGGGGGGGGGGGGGGGGGGGGGGGGGGGGGGGGGGGGGGGGCTCCAGTGCGCAGGAGAAGACAAAAATGGAGATCTCCCCCCCCACACCAAGAAGGGGAAGGGGAAAAAGGGGTTCTTCCTGTGAACTCATGCTGTTGGCAGCTGACTGCGCGTGGGGGGGGCTGTGCCCACGCAGTCAGGCCCAGGGCGCATTTTGTGTAGGAAACGGGCACACACACACACAATATGTGACCCACAAAATGGCAGTTTATTACTCAAGAAGACAGCTTATATGCAGGGAAATACAGAAGGTTCTGGTGAAAGGGTGGGTTCTTGCCAGGGACAACGAATCCCAT
>NW_020956328.1:77869-93957 GCF_003031625.1 Empidonax traillii | reverse complement strand
GGGGGAAGGGATAGCTAGGGGAAGAAGGGAAGGAGGGTCTTTGGGGGCCCAGGAGAGGGAAGTCCTGCAGAGGTCTGTAAGACTGGGGCCGGCCTGACCCCTTGTAGCTGGCCCCCAGGCAGTTCCGGGCAGCTGTTGTTGCCAGAAGCTTGATTCTCTGCAGGCTTTGGCCGGTCCCACCTCCTACAGCTGACTCCAGCCGGGACTCCCCGAAAGGTTCCTTTGCAGAAGGGTCAAGCCTCTCCGATGAAATTTGAGCAAGTCCAGGCTGGGAGCAGAACAGGGTGCAGGAAAAAGAAAGACGAACCGGGGCCTGAAGCAGCCAGATGACCCATCCAAAAATGAAGTCAACCCTTTCCACACACACACATCCCCTCCCTGAGTCCCAGCAAAAGTGCTGTGCCTCCGTTTCCAAGGAGAGAAAAAAACCCCTCACCTCTCCTCACAGTCTTAGGAGGGCCATGAGCTTGGAATGTGGGTCTGCTGGCTAGTTCTTTTATGTGGGTCAATCACCCAAGGCAAACTACCCTTCCCCATTTAACATCTTTTTTTCACAGTGATGCGGTGGAGGGGGGGGGGGAGGGGAAGAAGAAAAATTCCCTGCTCGGCTTTTAAAACAAGTAAACCTATGACAAGTGTTTCATTCTCTGAACAGTTAATTGGTCATCTTTCACAAAGGATTTCAATACATAATGTTGACTAATTGTTCTTTGCTTAGATAAGGGAGGAGCTTCAAGTTTTCATTGTGAACCTTTAAAATCTTAATAAACTTTAATTATTTTTATATTCATTTACATTTACACTTTAAAAGTTTTCTGCATACCATAAATATGTATTGTTCTTGGAATAAGCTAATACAAAATGACTAGGGCTTAACATGCTTGTTTTTCATTAATCTAGACAGTTCTCTAATGATTCCTCTGTAGTCTGCAGTGTCAGTTTAATGGTTTCTTTTTTATTTCTGCAACACTTGTTGAATTATATAGAAAACCCAATGCATATTCAAATATTTAAAACTTTTTTCTTGATATAGGTGTACGACAACTTGAAATTATGTGCTGCTTTGGATGTATGTCTGTTCTTGCCAACTATTTTGTCTTTATGACCTTCTTTCCAGCTTGTGTCTCCTTGGACTTGATGATCTTGGAGGAGGTCTTTTCCAACCCAATCTATTCTATGATTCTATGATTCTATGGTATTAGAGGTAAGATCAAGTTTAGTATTCAGAACATGTACTTCTTGTAGGTATGCATTTCTTCACTAAGGTATGCACCAGGATGTCTTCCTTTCAAGGTGAACAGAGGGAATGCACAGATAAAGTTTTGGTGGCTCAGATGATGGACAGTAACTTGTTAATGCCACTATAAATGAGTCGCACTCAATAGTATGTATTCTGATCTAAAGCAGAGTAAACAAATTCTATTTTAAATAATGACTGTCCATGGTTTTTCACTATTTGAAGTCTAACATAGGCTAAACAGTAGACTATAGGCTAACTTTTTTTGGTAACTTCTTAATGATCAAATAAAAATACAGTGTTGAAGCTCACTTGTTGGTTCTTTTAATACATAAATTTTGTTATTTTTACAGCTTTTGAGAGAGAGTCGTGAAGGGTGTCCTATATGGCAGCTTAGTCATTTTGCGAGTGTTCTGGAAGAAGAAGAAAATAAACCAAATCCTGTAACACAGAGGGTCAAAATAATTATGGTTTGTGGCTTTTTTCACCAGTAGTTATGCAATCAGTAAGATGTCTTGGTACAATGAATAAAGCTTTTGTTTTCTGTAGACTTGTGTTCTACATCCCAGTCTAGTTTGCCATAGCTTCCTCTACTTATTACTTGAGCCAAGAGGAAGGATGTGGTTGGACAGGATCAAAGCTATGAGTGTTATGATAGGCCAAAAGTGGTGTTGATGAGAGGTGTGGAAAATTAACCTTTTGTTTTAGACTCATGAAGCATGGAAACAAAAAAACAAAACCCCAAAATTGTTTAATCTTAGTAGGTTAGATACTTATTAACAGTTGAAAAATTAATATCTGGTTTGTGTTTTTAATACAGTCACTGGATTTGGTTCTTGTTCATGCCCACAGTCGCTGGATAGTGGAACCAGCTGCTCAAAACAGTACTGTAGGACATGCAGTGGAACTGGATGAGAATGCACCAAAGAGAATTGAACCTAATGTTTCATTATGGAAGTTCTACCTTTCTCAGTGGGTGACTTCACAGAAGACAAGTGTACTTCCTCAATTAAGGACTGTTCTTCAGTGCTGCAAAGCTATGGTCCTAGGGTACAACACTTGTAAACTTGCAGATTTGACCACTGTAGGATTTCTTGGAACCAGAGATGTAATTTCATAAGAAATATTGAAATATTATGCTGTTTGTTCAATCTCCTTGAAATAATAACATGATCAAGAGACAGTTGTCTTGTATGTCTCATAATGCTATCTTTTCCCACTAGCAATGACACCTTTCAGAGCACATTGGAAAATAAATTTTCTGACTGCACTGGAGTATTTATGCAGAGCTTCTGACTATTCACACATAAGTGCAAAAGCCATGTCATTATTGCTTTTCCTTCAGCTCAGCTGAAGTTAGTGGCAGCTGTGGTTCCACGTTACTTCTGAAAAATCAGAAATGTCTCTTAGGTTTTCCCCTCTCTCCTAGAGGTTCACCTTGCATCATAGTAGTCATTATTGGTAGAAGATAATTGAAATTTTCTATTTTATTGTTGGGAGATAGATGTTAAGATCAATTTGATGTAGCTGTTAAATAGTGAATATTTTCCAGTAATTTCTCTTACTGGGACTGCTTTTTAACTAATATTTAGAAAATAGTTAATAAAATCTAAAAATTCTTAATACAAAGAATGATTTCTCTACCTGTCATGGTTTAGCTGGTTCTTGGAAACCAGGCAGGAATTTTTTCCCTTCCCCCTGCCCACTGCATCCAGGTATCTTAAGTGAGCAGTCAAGGGGCACAAAAGAACTAGCTACCTGGTTAATTGCCCAGAACTTAGTCTCCTAGGAAATGGGGGAGATGAGGGACTCCTGTTTACTTTTTTTCTCTCGTCTCCTGGGAAACGAAGGGGGGGGAGGAGTTTGTGTACTGGGCTGTTGCTGGAACAGAGATCGGAGTGGAAGCTGGGTGGTTCTGTTGCTCCCGACCTGCTTGCCAGTTGCAGACGCTGCCTGGATTTTTCATCAGAGAGGAGCTGTTTTTCCGGAGGTTTTTTTTCCCCTTCCCTGTTCCAGTTTGGTTTTTTTCCTTGTGGTGGTCCTTGTGCACATCAGAGGGAGAGAGAGGACTGTGCAGAGCAGTTCGACCAGCCAAACGGAGTGAGTTTTGAGTTTGGGTTGTCTTTTTTCATTGGGAGAACGTTCTTTTTTTTTGTTGTTGCTTCCCTTCCCCCTCTCCCTCTTCCCTTTCCCAGTGTGTGGGAAGGGAAGGGAGGTCCAGTTTTTTTGGTTTCTCCTGCATACCCAGGAGGGTGTTGCCCCCCCCCCACGTGGCGGTGCCCAGTGATCCCATGGTGCCCAGTGATCCCACAGCGCCCCCTGCTGGCTGACGTGGAGAATTGCAGGCTCTGCATCTCCAGTGATCCAATGGTGCCCCCTGTTGACTGTGATTGGAATTGCACCAAAGAGTACAAACTGAACTGTTTACCTGTTTTTTTTCCTTTGCTTGTTTATTGGTTTGTTTTGAAGGGGATTATCTGTGGGTATAGGAGTATTGTTTGGTTGTTTTACTTGGTTTTTTTTCCATTGTTTCTACCAATATACACACACCTTTTAATAAAGGACTGTTATTTTTTCCTTTTCCATAATTTGTTTTCCTTCAATTGGAACCTCTTAATTTTGGATTTATAATTGCTTAGAGGGAGGAGTTTGGGTCTTTTCTCATAACTCATCCTCAGCAAAACACTTGTGTCTCATTTAAACTGGAACACTACCCTAACCTAGCATACTTGAATGTCCTGCTAGAAGTGTCTTTTGATGAGAATTTCAGTAACTGTATAAATTATGATCAAACTACTACCCTTTCTAAAGCAAAGGGATGTCAGAATGTTGTTATAACCAAATTGTATATGCCATGTATTTACTTCTTGATTTGTCTTTTTTAGAATGACCAGTATGGATACTGAACAAGTAATTACTCTTGGATTAGCCCTTCTCCTTGTTGTGAAATATATTTTCTTTGAACAAGCAGAGACTGAATCCACACTCTCTTTGAAGAATCCCATAACATCTCCAGTGATGGTCCAGAAAAAGGTCCCTGAGAACTGTTTCAGGAAGCAGTCAGGACTTCTGAAAAACAATCAGAAATCTAACACAGTAGAAGAAGCTTTAGCTCCCAAAGATGGAAATGGTAATTTTTGGCATTTTAAAGTTTGAACCTATTCCTGAATATTTCGAACAAATAGCGATATCTGTATTAGCATGTTGTATTTGCTTTCAAAATTTAAGATTTTTGTAAACCAAAGTTCATTTTGTCTTCATGAAGCTGAAGTCATAAAACTTGTATTAGCAGAGTCATCAACTAAGGCTACATTTGCAGTTGGCAGTTGCAACCCTATGGGGACTTCTTTATTTCTTAATAGAAAAGAAGAAAAAGTTGAGTTGCCTCAAGAACCACGTTCTATTGTGGAATGTGTTTGTATACTTGGAAATGCAGAGGTATGTAACTTTTTTTTTAACCTCTACTGCAACATCTGATTTAAAAATTCTTACATTTAATTTTCCAGCATTTAAATGATCCCATTGACCATAGTGTCATTCTTCAGAGAATTATATGACTTTAATAACTTGGACACACACACACAAAACAACAGTCTTTCATAAGTCTCTTCTGCTCCAAAACAGATTCTGTTGCATTTTTTTCTTCAGTACAGGTGAATACAACAGATAGGTGTATGGTTTTGAATTTGTAAAAAAATAACCTTTTACTATGAACCTCCCTCTATCCTCAAGAGTGGGGGAGGGAGCAGTTTCATTCATGACATAATAAGTAACTAAAGCTTCATCATGAATGCATATAAGTTGGTGTCTGAGTAAAAAATTTTATTTTGCTTTATCATATCTTGTCCTACTTTAAAAACTGACACTGGCAGTTGGTTCCTTTAGATGTTCTCTGATAATGTCAAAGTTAAGTTGCTACCCTTTTTCATTTGGAAACATTTAAAAGGATTTTCACCAAGACAATCTATACTTTCTTTCCCCACCCTTTACATTTCCAGAAGGGAGCAGAATTCCTTACTGATGCTGAGGTCATCAGCTTAGTTAATGCTAAGCATATTTCTGCATACAAACTGGAAACCATGATGGAAACTTAGGAGCGAGATGTGTCCATATCTAAGAAACTCCCTGAACCTTCATCATTGCAATATCTTCCTTATAGGAATTACAATTATTCTTTGGTAAGCAAAAGACATACAAGCAAAACTCACTGTAAAACCATTTTCCAAATCTATGAAATATCTACTTGAATTGATGGATATGAGTTAACAATGAGCTTGGTCAAAACTGATGGTGGGGCGTTAAGCAAACATAAGGCACTACCTTTTATTGGTTTTGATGTCTTTAAACCTGGGGAGGTAAGTTTTGTAACTAATCAAAAAATATTTTCTACCAAGGTATGCAGTTGCCTTATCTCCTAAATGCAGAATTCTACTCATACTGAGTCTGAGTTCAGCTGAATGAAAATAGTAACCTCAAGTTAAAAAGGAAGTTTATTTAAAATTAATTTAACAGTATTAAATTTATTTTATTTCATAGTGTTTAAGACTTAATAAGATTTAATAGGTCTACCAAATACTAAACTTTAACAGTATTAGCTGTTTATAGCTTTAGCTGTAACTTTTTGAGGTGGCAATTGGTTGCTTTATGAGTAGGTTTGTGGGGGTTTTTTTTATAAGATACCTTGTAGTGGTGTATAGTACGTAGCATGCTGTTCTATATCACTATTATATGTAACCTTAATAAAATAAAAGCTTGCTGTGAAAAGGTGATTGGATGTATGCCTATTCCTGTAGGTGTAGCAGGACCACTATTTTTGGATAACAAAGAGTTTCACCTTCCAATGGCAACAACAGAAGGATGTCTTGTAGAGCAATATGTGTAAGTATTGTTTGAGTAGCTTGAAAAGATTTCTGTATTATAAAACATTTGGAGATGATACAAGGTATGGGGGATTTGTTTTTTTTTTTTTTTTTTTTGGTTTGTGGGTTTTTTGGGGGTTGATTTTTTTTTTACTTCCTAAAAACTAATATTTACTTTCAGTAATCTTGCTTTGTTTCCCTTCTACTTTGAATTTAAGCTTGGTTGAGGAGCAAGTAACTGTATTCTGGCAGATGGGATGACTCAGGGACCTGTTGTAAGGCTGCCCACTGCCTGCCAGGCTGCAGAAGTGGAAGTTTGACTTGAAAGCCCCGAGGGCTATAAAATTAAGAAGGAAGTTTTTGACAGCACTAGTAGGTTAGTACAATGGCTATTCCAGCCTTATTTCCTGATATAAGACTTCTATGGGTGGTAGAAGGCTCCTAATTGTATTTCTGCATACTGCAGTATAGGAAATTACATAGTCATTTGAGCTATCCCACTTACTGTGAATCTAAGAATGCAAAGTTACTTTGGCTATATACCAAGACTAGTAAACATTTTCTGATGATAAGTGGTAAACAAATAGATCATAGCAACAAATACATTTGCATTGTGTAATATTTAATACATAATTCGGTCTAAGCATTTAAAAATAAGCATAAAAGCTTATTTGGGTTTTTAGTTGTTATTATGAAAAAGTCATTGTTAACATTAGTAATATCTGAAAGGTTAGGTTCCAAACTAAATTTATTTGTGAGGTTCCAGAGAATATGGGATAAACTAATGCTAGAACTGAAATGCTTAAAAGTGTAAAACAGTATTAAGTTTATTTCAAGTCTTAGAGTTTCTTCTGAGACTTATGATTACCTGCCTTCTTTAGGAAGATATGAAAAGATATTTCCTTATCAGTTATGTTTCTTACCAATCTTACAAGTGTCACCCAAGGACATATGTATATTTTGGCAAGAATCAACTCATACTGCTGTGTAAATGCAGTGTTTCCCAGTTTTTGTTTGACCCTGTATGAATAAATCTTTGACTTGTGGAACTTGCATTGTTGTTGAAGATAGCATGAGTTTTGCCTTGCTGTAAAACTGTCATGAGAGTGTCCAAAGTCATCATTTTTTAGTTTATACACAGTAGTTGGATGTTTTAGGGAATACAAAGGAGATAAATTTATGTTAGCACTTTGGGATATTTTATTTCATGAAGGCCAGGGATGTAAAACATAAAAGGCAGCGAGCACTTTTAAAGTACTTGAAAGGACTATGTGCATGGTAGCTGCAATGTTTTGCTCCTGCTCTGAAAGAGAAGTACAGATAACACAGTGTAGTTAACAGTGCTATCTGCAATGATTTACTATAATTTTCCTACTTAAAATGAATGTAGTCTTTTTCCTTGAGGTTTATAAACAATTAAATTTTCTTGCAGGTTTGCCCATCTACAAAAACTTATCATCAGTTTGGCTGGTCGTAACCTCTATATTCATTTTCAGTCTGTAACAGGGGATGCAATGGGAATGAATATGATTTCAAAAGTAAGGTCCAGTGACCTTAAGCCTCTCTAATAAATGTGTATTTCTTTTGAAAATAAAGAAATTGTATTCTACCAATCTGTAACTACCTGGCATGGGAGGACAGAAAGACAAGACATAGTGCTGTTTGCAGTACTATAAAGTAAGAAAAGTGTTTGACCTTGCCAAGTGTAAACAAGAGTAGGATGAGAGAGATGAAAGAAAAAAGATTAAAATAACCTTGTATTTTAAATACTTTTTAAAAAAAATATTCTTGATACTATGGAAGTTAAGCTGTTTGCTCTGTTGCTTTGAGCTAAAGATGTTTATCCAGCAGTAATTAATTTGTTACTGTGTTTATCACTCCTTGTAAATAAGGGATTAGAAATCTGGTGAGTGGCAGCAGGGGAGTCTTCTCTAGTTTTGTTTTTTTGATTAGTTTTTGGTTTTTATGCAAATGTGGATGAACCTTAGACATGACCCAAAGATTGGGGGGAGGTGGGTGCCTTGTGCTGTTTGAGATAAATTGTATATAGAATAGGCAAGTAATATTAAAGTTTATTAGAACCATTATATAAATGGGTCTGGACATAGGTACTAAATATAGCAGATCTTTTGCCTGACTTCCTACTGCTATGTCCAAAGTTAATTAATTTCATGCCTGTAGTGTCTGCCTTGGTCCATGTTGTATCTGCAGTATGGTAAGCATATGCCCATTCACCTAGAATGTATCCAGAGTCCATATGGGAAGAACCAGTTATTCCCTATATAATTCCCAAAGTGGTTAGAAAAAGGATAGTGACAGATTTTTATTTTTCTCTCTCTCCTGTTTCAGGTTCCTTCCTGAAATCATGTTCTTTTCTTCAGCTGTAAATGATAATCTGATCAGATCTAATCTAATCTTGCTGCTCCGCTGTCCTGGAGTAGCTCGTTTTACAACCATAATGATAGACTAGCCCTATATCTGGTTCTTTTTTAACAGGGTACTGAAAAAGCACTGGCAAGGTTAAATGAAGAGTTTCCTGATCTTCAGGTTATAGCTATTAGTGGTAATTATTGTACAGACAAAAAACCTGCTGCTATAAACTGGACAGAAGGAAGAGGGAAGTCTGTTGTCTGCGAAGCAGTCATTCCAGTCAAGGTTGTTACAGAAGTGTCTGCTTTATTTTATTCAATTTGTTTATTAAAATGCATATATTTTACAAAACTGATATATATTTTACATCACAGATATTAACTGTAAATTGTGTTTCATGTAAGGATGATCCCTACATGTATTTTTAGACTACTGCTATAGGATAAGTAATTTTTCCCAGGAACCTCTTATAGTAGGTAATTTTTTCCTTTCACTGTCTCTTCTAAGATAATGTGCTCTATATTTAATGATGGCTATCTACTCAAAGGCATTAGGATATTCACTTTTTCACCTTTGAAAAACTTGTGCTACAGTTTTGATAGATTTGATTTTTTTTTTTTTAACACATAGAGTTTTGCCTGACATTGTACCCAGTTAATTTTGAGCATTTCACTTCTTTATTCTCTTGTACCAACCTGGCATTCTCTTCAGAGTTTATATGCCCCCCTAACTACAGTGAAAACAGATTATCAATCAGGTACTTAATTCCAAAGCTACCTTAACTTCTTGCATGATGAAAGGTAACCTTTATAACCAGTGCTAGTCCTAGCCCCTGGGAAACTTGTCCTACATCATAAGAGCTATCTTAGACTCTTTTCTACCAGAGCTCAGAAGATTGTCTATGTGTGTCAAACCAAATCCATTGCCTGTTACCTAGTTGCCAACCCTGGCCATGGCAGACAATATCTAGGGAGACGTTTACTACACCATAGTCAGAATAGACTTCCACCAACATGATCAAGATTGTGTGAATTGGTGCTTTAGTATTTGATGGATTTTTTTTCTTCCCAGTAATTTGTTCAGTCCCTTCTGTGAAACTACATAAACTTTTAGTATTAATGTACCTAGCAGAATTCCACAGTGAAGCTACACCTTGTGTGAAGAACTGTCTCTATTTTGTTGTGGATATCATTCCATGATGCCCTAGTTTGTACTGGAAGAAATACTTGTCTTATCTTTTTTCTACTGCTCAAGATTTCATAGCTCTAACAAAGCTCTTCCACCTTCCAGGTTATTCTAATCTTCAGACTGAAAGTACTAGTTTCTCTATGAGGAGTGAGTAAAAATACTATCCTAGCATGTCTTTTGAACATCCTCATTTCTGGATCTTTTTCAATTCTAAAATTTCTAAAATTCTGGGTACAGATTTGGGCACAGTATTCAAAGTGTGTGTGCAGACTGGATTTATACATTGGCATAACTGTGTTTTGGTTTTCCTTCCTAGTAGTTTCCTAGTTTTCAAATTGTTTGCATCTAGAATAACATATCCAGCAGGACCAGGGAAGTGATTGTCCCCCTGTACTCAGCACTGGTGAGGCTGCACCTCGAATACTGCATTCATTTTTGGGACCCTTGCTTTAAAAAGGACATTGAGGTGCTGAAGCATGTCCAGCAAAGGGTAACACAGCTTGTGAAGGGTCTAGAAAACATGTCTTATGAGGAATGGCTGAGGGAGTTGGGTTTGTTTGGTCTAGAGAAGAGGAGGCTCAGGAGGGACCTCATTGCTCTCTACAACTACATGAAAGGAGGTTGTAGTGAGGTGGGGGCTTCTGCTGTGCCTACAGTGACATGACAAGAGGAAATGACATTAAGCTGAGACAGGGAAGATAAAGATTAGATATCAGAAAAAAATTTTTTTAGTGTTAGGATGGTCAGGCATTGGAATAGGTTGCCCAGGGTGGTGGAGTCACCATCCCTGGAGGTGTTCAAGAGGCATCTGGATCTGGAACTGGGTAATATGGTTTAGTGGTTGTAGTGGGTTGACCTCGGCTAGATGTCAGGTGCCCACCAAGCCACTTTATCAACTTCTCAGCCAAACGAAGGAGAGAGAATAAGATGGAAAACAACTTGTAGTTTAAGATAAGGCAGTTTACTAAAGCAGAAGTATAAGTATGCATGTGCACAAGTGAAGAGGAAAATAACAAGGTTTATTCTCTACTTCCCATCAGCAATGACGTCCGACCACTTCCCAGGAAGCAGGGTTTCAGCACATGTAGCGGTTGCTCAGAAGGTAAACATTGTAAACAATGAATGCCCTCCCTTCCTACTCCTTTAGCTTTTATATCTGAACTGACTTCATATGGTATGTGAATCCAAGAAATCCGATAAAATAACTGCCCAGAAACTTTTGGTCTTTTGAGCAGCAAGGATATTTATTTGTTGACGCCGGGAACAAGCATGTTTATCACCACAAAGCACTTGTTCAAAGGTATCGGTGTAAAACAGGGTCATTTATACAGTCTAACTTCTATGATTACAACATATTACATACATATTCATTTGATTGCAACATCTAATCCTACATATTGTTAATAGGTGGAGTCTGGGTGGAGCTTGGGGCGGAGCTTTTCTTGACCTCAATTCTGGGGGTACATCCACCTTTCTTCATCATTAAGGCTGGGGTCTCTGTAGTCTTCCTCAGTTTGACCTCTCTAACTTTCCATTATCTTTGCCTCAGTCACTGAAGCTTGGAGAAAGCATTGGCTTTAGGCCTATTTCTCCTATTCAAATGTCTACCTTGGCTTACTTTGCCTTAATTTATAGCCTACAGACCCATTGTATAATGTTTCTAACCTTCTTCTTAAGATTAGGTCCAAGGAACAGAAAAGAACAAATTTTTCTTTAGCAATTTAGTCAGAGCAGGTATGGAGGGGAGAGTTTTCTCAGAGCAAGATACCTTGGTTAACTCTAGGCCTTGCTCTCGTTTCATATGGAATATCCCTTTGGTTAGTTTGGGTTAGTTGGCCTGCTTGTGTGCCCTCCCAGGATCTTGCCCTCGACTGGGGGGAGGGATGTTACAGTGCTGATGCTGCGCCAGCACTGCCCAGCAGTAACAAAACACTGGTGTGTTATAACACCTTTCTAGCTACCAATGCAAAGCACAGCACTATGAGGGCTGCTATGGGGAAATGAACTCCATCTCGACCAGACTGGATACAGTGGTTTAGGGGTTATAGTCGTAGTGCTAGGTGGACAGTTGGACTGGATGATCTTGGAGATCTCTTCCAACCTTGATGATTCTATGATTCTATGATCTTTATTGGTGATTCTATTATAACCCCTCTAGATTTCATTCCAAAGGAATAATGGGGAGCTCATCAATTAGTAATTGGTACTGATAGTTTTTAAGTACATTTGTGATGGGTTTTTTTCCCACCCCTCAATTATGTGCATCACTGAACTTGCTTACATTGAACTCAATATATTAAACTTTATATTTTTGTAAGTACTGTAGACTTAGTTCAGTGTAGTAAGAATAACAACTGATGACAGATCTGCACAGTCTTAAATTTTGTTCACAGCACTATCTTGTTTGTTCTCTTTGATAATTATTATACTAAAGTCACAGTAAATCTCTTATCTGAAGGTTTCAAAATACAGTCAATACATGTCACTTAACATTGTGCACAGTACTATCAAATTTCTTTAGCACAGTGTTGTGTTTAAACTCTTCAGTTTATAGAATCATAGAATATGCTGAGTTGGAAGAGACCCATCAGGATCATTGAGTCCAAGTCCTGGCCCTGCATAGGACAACCCCAAGAATCACACCATGTGTCTGACAGTGTTGTACAAACTCTTCTTGAACTCAAACTGGCTTGGTGCTGTGACTGCTTCCCTGGGGAACCTGTTCCAGTGCCCAACCACCCTCTGGGTGAAGAACCTTTTCCTGATATCCAACCTAAACATCCCCTGACTCAGCTTCATGCCATTTCCTTGAGTCCTGTCACTGATCACAAGAGTGAAGAGATCAGTACTTGCCCCTCTGCTTCCCCTGGATGTTGAAGACAGCAATGAGGTCTCCCCTCAGGCTCCTCTTCTCCAGGCTGAACAAATCAAATGACCTCAACCGCTTCTCATAAGTCTTCCTCTCCAGACCCTTCACCATCTTCATGACCCTCCTCTGGATGCTCTCTAATAGCTTAATGTCTTTTTTATATTGCCGTGCCCAAAACTGCACACAGTACTCAAGGTGACACTGCACCAGCACAGAGTGGGACAATCACCTCCCCTGATCAACTGGTGATACTTTTCCTGATACACCTTAGGACACAGTTGGCCCTCCTGGCTGCCAGGGTACACTGCTGACTCATATTCAACTTGCCATCGACCAGGACCCCCAGGTCCCTTTCCACAGCTCTGCTCTCCAACCTCTCGTTCCCTAGTTGATACACACAACCAGGGTTGCCCCATCTCAGGTGCAGAATCTGGCACTTGCCCTTGTTAAACTTTAATTGGTGATTGCCCATCTCTCTAATTTGTCAAGGTCTCTCTGCAGAGCCTCTCTGCCATGGATGGTGTCAACAGCTCCTCCCAGTTTAGTGTTGTTGGCAAACTTAGTATTCCTTTGAGTCCTGCATCCAAGTCATTAATGAAGATGTTGGAGGAGGAGGGTGGAGTCCTGCAGAACCCCACTGGTGACTGGAGGCCAGTCTGATGTTACCCCATTCACTATAACTCTTTATGCCTGACCTGTAACCCAGTTGCTCACCCATCGCGTAACAAGGTTATTCAACTGTATGCTGGACATTTTGTCCAGAAGGATACTGTGAGAGACAGTATCAAAAGCTTTTCTGAAGTCCGAAAAGATTACATCAACTGACTTTCCTAGATCAACTAGGTGGGTTAGTAGAAGGAAATCAGGTTTGACAAGCAGGACTTTCCCCTCATGAAGCTATGCTGACTGTGACCGATTCTTATGCAGAGCAAAATTGGAGAGGATTTACTGCCGGAACAACATGTGAGGAAAGTCACTATCATATCAAGGTGAATTAATGGGATATTTCTACCAAGTTGATTTTGTTTGTTTCATAGTGAAGATAAATGAGATTTTGGAATGGAGAAGGTAACTGATGAATTTTTCTTAAAAGCCTGTGCAAGTACAAACCCTTTGCACTGAGTTTTTCATTGTTACTTGGATGATGCAGTCTGCATTGGAAAGGGTTCCTTTTTCAACAAAAATAAAAGTAGATACCTAGGACAACGATTGAGTCAAATTCCATATGGAAGCAAACAAGGGGCAGTGGTTTATTTAACATGAAATAAGATATTTCTACTCCTGTCACCAAACATCATCATGAAGAATGAAACTGTCCAACACTACCTTTTAAGTGTTAGTGAGCCAGGTATTACTTTATTCTGGCCAGAGATAGGTAGTAAGTCATTCCAACTGCCTATACCCCTGTCAAGACTCTTCACATATTTATACATTTTAGCGAATAAAGAAATTAACAGTCATTGGTTCTAAGTTACACAATTCTCTTAATTTAATTAGTCCTTTATCAACTAATTTGGTCCACATTCTTTGGGCCTCTTATCATTCTTCTGGTTACTCCAACATGTCTTTGTAGGACCATAAATTTAAGATCCCAGATGTTCAATCCTCAACTCTCTCAAACTTTGTTTATTGAAGCTTATCAGAGCTACTCCAGAGAAACTCAAAGCTTCGGTGATTTAAATATCAAATTGTCAAGAGTCTGTAAGAAAAAAGAACCTAGCCAACTGTTACCAATAATTAAATTTTAGAAAATTGCATAATTTCCAATACTTCCACCTAAGGAATAGTGTACTAAAAGTGTATCACTCTGCCTAGGTATTGAAGACAACTACAGAAGATATAGTTGAAGTCAATGTAAACAAAAATTTGGTGGGTTCTGCAATGGCTGGTAGTGTAGGTGGTTACAATGCACATGCAGCAAACATTGTGACAGCTATCTACATTGCCTGTGGCCAGGTAGGTTTGTTTTACACCAACTCAGCTTTGCTTTAATTTGGTAATTCTTTAACCAAACACTTAACTGAGCTTTTTGGTTTGTCTCTTCTTCCTGATCTAAAGGATGCTGCCCAGAACGTGGGCAGCTCTAATTGCATCACTTTGATGAATTGATCTGGTTTCACCAATGCACATCAGCTGCACAATGCCTTCTATAGAAATAGGAACTGTTGGTGGAGGCACCAACTTGCTTCCACAGCAGGCCTGTTTGCAGGTATAAAGCAGAAAGTTTAAAGCAATTTAGCTTCCTAAATCAAAGCTCACTTTCATGTTGTGTTTGTTGTGTCTGAGTAATGTGGGAATGGGGCTTCTTGAAACTTGGTGGATTTGACGTGAACACTTTAGAATTATCTAATTGTTCTCATATACCTAGTTTTTAAAGCTCAAGATCTTTAATATTAAAGATACTTAAAGCTAATTGAATATAATTTCGAAAGACTTACTTTAAAGTTCAGCATAAACTTACTTAGATTGCATATTTTTCTTTTCAAATGTTAGGAGTTCAAGGTGCAAGCCAAGATAACCCTGGTGAAAATGCCCATCAGCTTGCTAAAATTGTATGTGCTACAGTGATGGCACGGGAATTATCACTAATGGCAGCTCTTGCAGCTAGGCATCTAGTCAAAAGCCACATGATTCACAACAGGTAAGAAATGCAAAAATTCAAATCTTTTTCTGCAGTTCTGCCCTTCTTCCAAGTACACAAGATTCAATAATAATTACATGAATAACTGTACCATAATAGCAGTGTGTAATTTTAACTAATATAGTTATTTTACTGTTTTTCATAGACCAAAAATAAATCTACAAGATCTTTGAGGAACCTGCACTTAGAAAGCAACTTGAATACTAAAGCAGCTTTGAAATGAAGAATCATTCTAGCAACTGATCAGGTGCATGGGCAAGGGGAGAGAATTCAATGTTTAGAATTTTTGACGGGGAGGCACCTGGACATACATTCACGACCTATGAGATCTCAAATATGTCTGCTTTAATAGGATAGCTCAGAGATTTTATAACATCTCTGCACAGGGTCCCGTGACAAGAAACATACGATTGGATACAAACCACTGTCCAGCTGCAAACATCCATTACAAATACCTTTATAATTGGACATTAACAGATAACAGAGTAATAGTTTACTGTAACAAACTCCGCCTTCTTCTTGCCAGTCATTTTTCTTTGTTCTTAAAAAGACACCCATAGCCATCTTGGGACCTATAACTTATAGTACTTATAAAACTATGTGAAGGTTTATAAAAGTCTATAAAAGTGCCACACACAATATAAATTGCTCACACATTCATTATGTTCCTCCCACAAATCCCCTTTTTTGTTTTTGAGCAATTTATATTACACTAATACATTCTTAACTTTCTATTAAGATATTATAACACACAAATACATATATCCATCACCATTAAAAATAACACCTTCACACACTTATCATTTATTTCTATCTTATAATGCTAAAATTTATTCCAGACTAAAATTTAATGGATAATATGTCAAGTTCACACCAAAAACACTCTTTTAAAGTCTAAATGTCTATTGATTATATGAGGCTACA
>NW_020956328.1:74777-77422 GCF_003031625.1 Empidonax traillii | reverse complement strand
ACTCTTTTAAAGTCTAAATGTCTATTGATTATATGAGGCTACACTATAAAACTACCTTATAATAATACTGGAAAAAACTCTGTAATTCTGAATAGTTTATCTACCACAGTGTCAAGCTTGTTCTGCAGAATCACTCCCTTTCCAAGGTTTTATCCAACGTGTAGGCAGCCACCGAACTCCTGTCTCCGTGAGAATACAGGCATACCCTCTGCCAGTTAGTTTTACCTCTGCAGGCCCCTTCCAGACTCCGGTTTGTGGGTCCTTGTACTGAACTTTCACTGTTACCTGTGAATTTACTAAACCTGACTGCATAGAAGTATTATGAATTACAATGGGAGGGTCCGATCTTCCACCCGTCAACCGCAAAAAATTCAAAACATATAACACTTTTGCAAGTCGGTTATGTGGGCTGTCCAGCTCTTCTCCCCCTTTCTGTTTTTGCAAAAGGGATTTCAGGACTCCATGAACTCGTTCGATAATAGCTTGTCCTGTAGGAGAATGAGCTATGCCGGTAACGTGAGAAATACCCCAATTCAAACAGAATCTGTGAAACCAGGCCCATTATCGGTCTTAATTTCTGTGGGAACTCCCAGGGCCGCGATACATGCATGCATGTGACGGATGACATATATGGCACCTTCTCCAGCATGAGCAGAGGTCCACATAGCTTGAGAAAAAGTGTCACTGCACACATGCACACACTTCAACCTTCTAAACTTATCAACATGGGTGACATTCATCTGCTAGAATTGCAATGCCTGTAAACCACGAGGATTGATCCCCAAGTCAATGCCCACTTCCGTGGCAGGCTGAACAGGTCTACACTACACTCTATACTGTAAGGGGTTGCAGTGTGTTACCTGTAACACCTGGAAGTAAGTTCCGTTTCCAGTCTATTCCTCCCTGCCAGGGCACATCGAGATGTCTTTCCAGCAGCTGTAAAAACAGTAATCCCCTCCACAGGATCACTGGAACGCAACACAAGCTGTTCAATAACCTGATGTTGTAACAAAGGCAACAACTTTTCTGATGGATAATGATTTGTGATCAGTCCCTTAAAATCTGCCATAGCTAGTTGGAATGGTTCAGATGTCTTAAACAACCACTCCAAATAGCCCTGAGCAACTGGCACAAATATTACAGATGGATCCCTTTCAGTTAACTCACAAATCCGTTGCCTTCCCTTCATGACAAGGTGTGCAAACAATTCAGGTCGTGTCATAATTGTCTTTTTGGGCTGATAGGGCAGGAATACCTATTCCAAAATTCTGACACTGACTGCTGTTCGACAGATGACACTTAAGGGATGTTGTCTACTCCCCCCAGAGTTGACAATCAGATATTGGACTGGCTGATCTTCTAGTATTCTACAGGCGTACCCTGCAGCTATCTTACCTGAGATGTTAACTATAGCTGCTTTTTGCATGTCTGACAAGTCTCTCCGGAGGTCTGCATTAGCAACAGACCCTAGTAAAGGCATCAGAGGAGCTAGATCATCACTGGTTATCTTACAAATAGGTCTCACTCACTGTATGTCACCAAGTAGCTTCTGCACATCAGTCAAGGTTCCCATCTGACCTAGCAGGTCTCGACCTATCAAACCCACTGGCAAAGATAGTACATAAGGCCTTGTACTCACTGATGCACCGTCAGAAAAACGAAAACTTACCACATCTCTACTGACCCACGTCTGCTGTACACCACCTACCCCTTTCACTCCTGCAGGTGCCATCACCACGGGCCAGGTGTTAGGCCATTTGCATCTGGGGATGATGGTAACATCCGCTCCAGTATCAACAAGCATAGTCATAGTGCTGGACTGACCATTAGGATGCTGTACAACTACACTCTCCTCAGGTTTTCCCTGCTTTATGTCTATGGCTAACATCACCTCAGGAGGACCTGTGGAACCAAAACTTTGATCCCCTCGAGTCCATGATTCTGCCTTGAAAGGTACCAGCTGTGCTATTTTGCTGTCAGCGGGAATGAAAGCTGACGGTGTTAAAGTAGATACCATTATTTTGATGACTCCTGTAGCATCAGCATCTATCACTCCTGGCACCACAACAATTTCCTGACGAGACAAAAATGAATGTCTTAACAAGAGAGCACTGAATTCTCTACCTAAAGGTTCTTATAATGTAAAAATTACTCTTTGGTTAAAAACTCTTAATATCTATGTAATGCATTAGCAAGTCTACAAACACATATATATATGTATATATAAACCCACACAATACTTTTCTCTTGCACACAATTGTCTTTCAAACAGTCATAAGGTGGCCACCTCATCCATACCGCATTCACACATGCTTTCACACAGTGAAGCTTTTGTTTTTGGTTATAATATGATTAATATGCAACTCCCCATAGCAGAGGCTTCATCTTCTACGGGGTCAGCAGGCTTCACAAAATTAGCAGGCGTCCCTGCAAAAGGCAACGTTGACCTTCGTGTTAAGCCTGAAAACCTTGAGCATGAGCCATCTGTATTTTCTATTTAAAAGTTCCCACCATTTTTCTGTTCCTGATGGTCAGCAGTCAAATAATTACCATAAGAATTCATACACATATCGTATACATATTAGGAAACACTCCCTCTAATAAAGACCAATTGGGCTTTGATAAATAAATTAAAGTTATTACAG
>NW_020956328.1:62731-72841 GCF_003031625.1 Empidonax traillii | reverse complement strand
ATTGGACATTAACAGATAACAGAGTAATAGTTTACTGTAACAAACTCCGCCTTCTTCTTGCCAGTCATTTTTCTTTGTTCTTAAAAAGACACCCGTAGCCATCTTGGGACCTATAACTTATAGTACTTATAAAACTATGTGAAGGTTTATAAAAGTCTATAAAAGTGCCACACACAATATAAATTGCTCACACATTCATTATGTTCCTCCCACACAGAATGAAAATCACTTTCAACTCAACCATTTCTGAGAAAGATAGAGATCAATGGACTTGTGTGAGAATGCTTATGCCTTTGACCCTCTTCAGTGGTTAGACATCATGAAAGAAGTCCTGTAGGCTATCTTGAATATGGCTTTGGAATTCTTTACTCTTGCACATCATTTTCTGGAGGGTCTGTTTTATGTTTTTACAGGTTGAGATTATTTTGACTAGTAAGCTCCTGGTAACTACCAAGGTAAAATGTAATCTAATGTACTTTATACATTAAAAAAAAAAAAATTGGTCTAAACTTGTCTTGAATGCATTGGTCCTTACCATCTTTATTTTCTGGTTAGCCAAGTATGATTTTTGAAGTGATGGCAAGGCTAATCACTTTCCATGAACTCTTAATTTTCATTTTATTTTCATGTAAAACTTAGATCTTAGGCTTCGAGACAATTTTATTGAATCATATTAGTTTTATAGAATCCTCTATCTATATATAGTACTTAAATTGCTGCTACTTCGACTAACTAACCTTCAATGCTTTAACTGAGCAATTTATGTTATTCCTTCACTGAAAATTTGTGACCTACAAAGTGCTGAACTGTTAAATATAATCTGTACTAAAGTAGGGAAAAATAGTGTCTTAAACTGTTTTGTCATTTTGTTCAGGTAGAAATAATAGAGTTTGAAACTAGTAACTCCAAAAACAATTACAGATTAGTAATTTAAGCAAATGAGGTTTCTCAAAGTTGTTTGAATGCACTCCTACTTAAAAAAAAAAAAAGGAACCAAGAACAGATGTTTACACTTCTACTAAAAGAAGTCTTTTACACACTGCATCTTCTATTCCTATTTTTTTTAACTGTTTGATACTTATTCCCTAGTAATAGGTGTGTATCCACTGCTTAAGCTGAGATAAAATGAAACCAGAATATCACACTGTTCTTTAAAAGGAATTAAAACATAAAAAAGAAAGTTTAACACAGGGACACCTTTCACTAGACCAGGTTGCTCAGAATTCCATCCAGCCTGGCCTTGAACACCTCCAGGGATGGGACATCCACAACTTCTCTGGACAACCTGTTCCATAGAAAACCCAGGTTTATTCTGGTTTGATTCACCTTTGGAAAGATTGCTAAATGCATCACCCTGCCTAGTTAATCACAGAAGAATAATTGTTAATGGTTGTTTAATTAATTAATTGTTGGTGATGATTTTTTGGTTTGGGGTTTGTTTGGGAGAAAGGGAATCAGTGGATTGGACTGGGTTTCTTACAGAAATGCAGCAACATCCCTAAAGGGGTGACTAACAGAGATGCTCTTCTAATGTGCAAGTTTGATATAAATCATAATGGGTTGGTTTGTAGTACATCAGCACACTAATATCATTTGTAATGAGATCATAAAGCTAATGGGCAAACAGTATTACATGCTGGATATCTTATGATAACATGTAAATATCGATAGTTTTTATCTTCCTGCAGTATTGTTGCTAAGAGCTAACACTTCATTTAAGGAAAGTTGGAACTACTTTGTTTCTATGTTCCTTCAGTGATGATAGAGTAACACCGCTAGCAGTAAATGGTGGTTCAGTGTTCATTTTGGTGGATTTAACTGACATCGTCTTGCAGAATAAACCGTTTGTATTATGACTAAATTGTGTACATTTTGGTACAGAACTACATTTTCAGTTTTAGTAAAACAGTGGAAAAAACTGGTTTAATTGTGATATTTTAAGCTTACTTTATGGTTTAGTGAAATATCGTAAAATAAGAGAGTTAAGGAAAACATGACTAGCATATAGTACTAAACGCAGTAGAAATATGGTACCAGAACCTCTCACCTTTTTTGCAGAAGCCTGTACACATTTATTCTTCTCAAAACTGAATTATGCAGTTTGCCTAAATGGGAGAACTAATTCATTTCACCATTAGTAATACTTTCTGTTGAGACCTATTTGGATGTTTCCTCTATCTTCCAGAAAACTGTTGAATTATACTTTTGGTAGTTTCTAACCAAAATTTCAAAGGTACTTTTTAATCTGTTAACTTGCTACCTGAATTTTAAACATGGATTTCACAAAGAAAATGTAATTTTGTCCAAATACACAGTACTCCATATTCTTGCAAGATGGGTTAAGCTGGAGGAGTAAAAAAACATGTTAGTACCTGTTACAATCTGATTAAATATTGCAGAAAGAACTTCAGATTCAAATATATCCTTGAACAAAATTAAAACTAACACTAGTTATCTGTTGATACCAAAAACTGATTTTGCTAAGAGATGCAAAGAGAAAGAGGAAAAAATAAGAAAAGACTGGAAAATGCTAAGATTATTTTTTAGAAGCAGAGAAAAGGTACCACCGTAAACTACCTTTCTGCGTGCTGGTGCAAGTGGCGGGGGGACAAACAGTTTCTGCCCTTTTTTTTTTCTCTCTCTACCACTTTTCAGTGTTATCTCTTTAGCTGCAAGGGGTTTAACAACTTTAGTTCTCTGGAATGCAGGATGTGTGGTTTCACTGCTCACTGATGAGCGTGTCCCAGGCCCTGCAGGGGTCTCAGTTCAGCTGCGGCTCCCTGACCCTCAGAAATATAGTGAGGTTAGAAGGATAAGATATAACTCACGCATGTGGCACGGTGGTCTCAGTTCTCTCCAGACCAGCAGAGTCTCAGTCTCCCGTGGCAGGCAGGCAGCATGTGTTGGCAGAGAAAAGGTGAGGGGAGGTGAGGAGAAACTCCTGGGGCAACCAGTTCTCTCTCCCTTTCCTCTTCCCTGATTTTCCAAAATTTGTCCTCGAGTTTTATAGTGTTCAAAGCAGATTGTACGTGGTTTCTTGGCATGTAGCCAGTTCAGATGTCAGAGGAGATATGATAACCTTAAACAATGGCAGGATCTTTTGGCAGGAAAAGTCCCATGGGAAGTCCTGGTGAGAACTTCTGGCAGAAAGTTGACAGAGAATTTTTTGGTAGGAAGTTTTGGACAGGCAGAACAATGGCGAAACATAATTTTTGGCATTTCTATATCTGTGTGTTACAGTACCACATCAAGAATGGTTTGAAATTATTATCAGAACTTTTAATATCATAGTGCATGTTAGCAATGAAGCAGTTCCCCCCTCCTGCTACACACCAGTTCTCTTGTTGTCTGATGTCAAAGTTTCAGAGCTGTGAGACTTGAAAATTATGCAGTTCCAGCTGTATCTAATTGCACAATTTTTGTCCACTTTGATTTGTCTCATCCAGCTTTCTTATAGAGGAATTCAAGTATATGCAAGTTCTGAGTGTGTCTGTACACAGCACTGTTTGGACAGTTTCCATTCTTGACATAAACCCTGTTCATATAAGGCAAATATGGCTCTCAGAAAATCTGTGGTAAATGACTCATTCTCCCATTCTTTTCTGCTGCCTTTTGGGGTAAAGTGAGAGCTGTTACTACTTATATTGCTTTCAAGAGACTACATCATCATGTCTTCTCCATCTCTTCTGGAACATGGTTTACTAAAATCTATAAAGGTATTAATGTTCATTGGCTAAAAGTTACGTAGTTCTCTTATTAATAAATATTCTGTCTTGGTCAAATTATTCCATTGCTTCTTATGCTAAGTAGTCTATGTGGAACGATGGATAGGGTTACAAATTAGAGGAGACTAAGAATTAGAGTGTAAAATGCAGCTGATGCTGTAGGATGGAACATGGTCAACATATCCCAGAAAGGTTACCTAAACAATGATAGCACCTACTAAAGGGGATGGAACAGAGAGGGGAGTAGCGCAAAGGCACTGCAACCTCCCTCCATAAACATGCTGCAGGGAGGGGAACATGGTGACACTTTGTAGTTTAAAGACTATACCATATCTGTCCACCAAGGAAGATAGATGCCAAGAACAACTACCAAATTAAGTACTGAGGCCGAATTTTTGCCCCAACAAAGAGACTGCTCAGAGACAAGTTTTGAGTCTTTAAACGGCAAGGTATTTATTGGAGACACCAACGTTGGGGAACTCCCAGCTGTCGCTGGACAAAGAGTTCCAAAGTAGTCAGTGATTAGTGTGACTATTTATACAATTTTTGATTATAGATTACATCATTTTACATGCATATTCATAACATTACAATATTTAATTATAATATTCATGGCAGACAGAGTCTGGGCGGAGTCTTCTTTTTGGGGAGATGTGCCTCTGGGCAGGGGTCTTCTACTCCTCTTCATCAGTGACTTTTTTACCTTTCTTTGATTTGACTGACTCTAATGTGTATTTGACAGGGTCTTCTCGACCCTGGCCCTCTCTCTTCCTTTTTATCTTCCTGTGTCCTTGATTATGCCTATTTATATATATATATGTTAGTATTTTAATGATTTCTGTTTTCCTGTATTTTGCTTTATGTTCCTTCTATGTCAATGTGTTCTCATTCTTTGGCCAGATGTTATTTTTTGCTACCTTTGAGTTTTTAATTCTTTTAGTTCTTTTGCTAGGATCTTACATCCTGAGTTAACTCCTTCAGGATCCTGCTCTGTTTCATTTCCGCCCTTTTCTTAGAACTTACGAATTCCTTCGTCAAGTTCTGCGGGTTGAGGGTGTTGATATGCTTGTATAACTGCCCAAAGCATTTGTGTCTTTTTGATTATGGAGTTTAATTTGCACCACATCCACATATTTACGAGGGACAGCAAGAGTATTATTGCAACTATGATTAGTTGTTGTAGTATATACGAGGACGACCATGGAAATAAAAATGGGCACCTTATGATGATGGCCTAAATTCAGCTTTTATTCTTCATCCTGAATATTACATTGTCTTCACACAGCAGCACTCACACACTGTCCCTTGTAGAATCTTACATACTAACACTATTCTTAGCTCTATTATTTATATTTACCACTAGCCTTCACATATGATTGGATGTTCACCACTTATTTACATTCTTTCTCCCATGGTCAGGACTGGCACCTTTTACCAAGATCTCTATGGTCCCTGCTTTTCTATCAGGGGAAAGGCCTTAGGGTGTCTAGATCAAAATCCTCTTCCTCTACATTCCTCAAAAGGGGCACGGCAGACCCACCGCCTACCCCGACAATTAGTATTGGGTGTACTAAGTAGTGGAACACCTGTGTCGTGGTTGGGGAGTACCTTGTGAAGATATCCCACCAGTGGTGTTCTCCAACCTGTTCGACTTCACTCAGAACACTCTTTATGTTCATTGAGTTGTGTTCCACCAGCCAGAGCATGCGTTGAGTGGTCTTGTTAACTACTTGGACTAGTTTCTCTATGTCAGGGTGTGCAAACATTGCTTTGAAAAGGTTAATTTTCATGCCTATTTGCAGCTTTGGTACATCATGGTACAAAGTATAATTAACTTCAAGCAGTTGTTTAGTAGTTATTGGGGCAGTATAGTTAAAGTCGCAGCCTATAATTTGAGTGAAGTTGCATGCACAAAAATTGGTTCCGTTTGCCACTTCATGACAGTAGTCAATAGTCATCATCATGGCTGGGCTTCGCGAACGAAGATTTGAGAAGGGCTCTACCCACGTGTCTCAGTTTAAATGAGACAAAAGGTCTTTTGCTGAGGATGGATTAGGAGAAAAAGACCCACATCTTCTTTCCTAGCAATTATAGATCCGAAATTAAGAGGCTTCGATTGAAGGAAAACAAATTATGGAAAAGGGAAAAAAATAATAACAGCCCTTTATTAAAAGGTATGTGTGTATTAACAGGAACACGAAAAAAAAACCAAGTAAAACAACCAAGCAATACCCCTATACCCACCAATAATCCCCTTCAAGAACAAAACCGATAAAACTGGCAAAACAGAAAATCAAATAGTTCAATTTTTAGCACCCTTTGGTGCAGTTCAAGCCACAGTCAGCAGGGGGCGCCGTCGGGTCACTGGAGATGCAAAAACTTGTAATGTCTTATACCGTTCAGCAGGTGGCGCTGTTGAATTATCAAAAAATGCAGAACTTGTAATGTTCTATAGTAGTCACCAGGTGGCGCTGTTGGATCACTGAAGGAGTAGAACTTGTAATGTCCAGTACCCGTCACCAGGCGGCGCTGTGGGATCCTTCGTTGCCACCGGGTGGTGAGGGAGGAGGGGGGAAGGGGGAGGGAAACAGAAAGTTCTCCCAATGGAAGAAAAACTCACGACTCAGTTGGTGAAGATCTCGCGGTGAACCAAGCCTGCAACCAGCAAACAGCTGCGCAGAGAGACAGCAGCAAAAACTTCTCTCCCACAGGAAAAGACAAAGAAGAAACCAGCCCGTCTCTCCTGCGTGCTGTAGCCTTCTCCTCCCGAGCCTGAGCTCCAACCCCCCAGGGTTGAGTTCCAAAACCCCACCCCTTTCCATACACACACTCTGGCCTTTTCCAATTCCTCCCCCTTCGTTGCTAGGCGACTAATGTCTGGTCATTTAGGACCCAGGCTAACTCCTTTGTTTATCTGATTGTTCGTTAACAGCACACAAGCGGGGGGTGGGGGGGGAAGGGGAAAGGAAAGACAAAATTCCTTGCTACAATAAGAACTATGACATTATCCACCCCTAATTTTTCTTTCCTTTCCCATGCCACCATACATCTATCAAAGTGAACCTTTTTTTGAACTCCATACATACATACGTTATTCTAAACCACGGACACATTCGCAAATATATATATAGGTACAAATACAGATACTGAGTTATGGCCTGTTTACCCTAAGATGATATCTCCTTGGGGTATGCACCCGGTTTCTCCATCTTCTTGCATCACTCACCATGTGCAACCAGGTCCTTGGGCAAAGACAACTCCACGAATGGATTTGCCTTTGCTCGAGGCATGGTTAACCCAAACTGTTTTACCTAATATACCTCTCATGTGAACCACTGGGACCTTGTCCCCATCTACAGTGTGAAGGGACTCTGACTGGGCAGGGCTGGTGCGATTGACGGAGTCCCTAGTGTTGACTAACCATGTAGCCTTTGCTAGGTGTTGATCCCAGTGTTTGAAAGTCCCTCCACCCAATGCTTTCAGGGTAGTCTTCAACAGTCCATTGCACCTTTCAACTTTCCCGGCAGCTGCTGCATGGTATGGTATGTGATAGACCCATTCAATGCCATGCTCTTTTGCCCAGGTGGTAACTAAACTATTCTTGAAGTGTGTCCCATTATCTGACTCAATCCGCTCTGGGGTGCCATGCCGCCACAGGATGGTATTTCTGGCAGTGGCGTGTGGCACAGGATGCGTCTCCAACCATCCAGTGGTGGCTTCTACCATGGTGAGCACATAGCGCTTACCTTGACGGGTCTGTGGCAGTGTGATATAATCAACCTGCCAAGCCTCCCCATACTTGTATTTATTCCACCGTCCACCATACCACAGGGGTTTCAGTCTCTTAGCCTGTTTAATGGCAGCGCATGTCTCACAGTCGTGGATAACCTGAGAGAGAACATCCATGGTTAGATCCACGCCTCGGTCTCGTGCCCATCTGTAGGTGGCATCTCTGCCCTGATGGCCAGCGGCATCATGGACCCATCGTGCTAAGAACAGTTCACCTTTGTGCTGCCAGTCTAGGTCCACCTGTGACACCTCAACTTGTGCAGCTCGGTCTGCCTGTTCATTGTTGCGATGCTCCTCATTGGCTCGATTTTTGGGCACATGGGCGTCTACGTGGCGGACTCTCACAATCAGCTTCTCTACCCGGGTAGCAATGTCCTGCCATATATCAGCGGCCCAGATGGGTTTTCCCCTACGTTTCCAATTGGTCTTCTTCCATCTGTCCAACCACCCCAACAGGGCATTGGCCACCATCCATGAGTCCGTGTAGAGGTAAAGTTTTGGCCACTTCTCTCGTTCAGCAATGTCCAATGCCAACTGGACAGCTTTGAGCTCTGCAAATTGGCTTGATTCACCCTCTCCTTCCATAGCTTCTGCAACTTGTCCTGTGGGACTCTATACAACTGCTTTCCATTTACGTTTCATCCCTACAATACGGCAGGAACCATCAGTAAAGAGTGCGTAGCGTATGTCTTCTTCTGGTAGTTGGTTGTATGCTGGGGCTTCCTCCGCCCGTACCACCTGCTCCCCTTCTTCTTCTTCTGCTAGACTAAAATTCTCACCTTCCGGCCAGTTTGTGATGATTTCTAGTATCCCAGGGCGGTTTGGGTTTCCAATGCGGACGCGCTGCGTGATCAGGGCGATCCATTTGCTCCAGGTGGTATCAGTGGCATGATGCGTAGAGGGCATCTTCCCTTTGAACATCCAACTCAATACTGGTAGCCGAGGTGCCAGGAGAAGCTGTTCTTCTGTGCCAATCACCTCTGAGGCAGCTTGTACTCCCTCATAAGCTGCTAGGATCTCCTTTTCTGTTGGAGTGTAATTGTCTTCCGACCCTCTGTAGCTTCGACTCCAGAATCCAAGTGGGCGACCTCGGGTCTCGCCAGGCACCTTCTGCCAGAGGCTCCAGGAGAGGTCCTTATCCCCAGATGCAGAGTAGAGCACATTCTTCACATCTGGCCCTGTCCTGACTGGCCCAAGGGCTACAGCATGGGCAATGTCCTGTTTAATCTGTTCAAATGCTTGCTGTTGTTCAGGACCTCACTGGAAATCATTCTTCTTGCGGGTTACCAGATACAGAGGGCTTACGATCTGGCTGTACTCGGGGATATGCATTCTCCAAAAACCTATGGCACCCAGGAAAGCTTGGGTTTCCTTCTTGCTAGTTGGGGGGGGGCCATTGCCGTGATTTTATCGATGACTTCACTTGGGATCTGGCGACGTCCATCTTGCCACTTTTCTCCCAGGAACTGGATCTCTCGGGCAGGTCCCTTGACTTTACTCTTTTTGATGGCAAACCCAGCCTCCAGGAGAATCTGTATGATCTTCTTTCCTTTCTCAGAGACCTCTTCTGCTGTGTTCCCCCATATAATGATGTCATCAATGTACTGCAGGTGTTCTGGAGCTTCCCCTTTCTCTAGCGTAGCCTGGATCAATCCGTGGCAGATGGTGGGACTGTGCTTCCACCCCTGGGGCAGTCGGTTCCACGTGTACTGCACGCCCCTCCACGTGAAAGCAAACTGCGGTCTGCACTCTGCTGCCAAGGGAATGGAGAAGAACGCATTTGCGATGTCAATAGTGGCGTACCACTTCGCTACCTTAGACTCCAGCTCGTACTGGAGCTCCAACATGTCTGGAACAGTGGCACTCAGAGGCGGGGTGGCTTCATTCAGGCCACGAGAGTCCACAGTCAATCTCCATTCTCCGTCAGATTTGCGCACAGGCCAGATGGGGCTGTTGAAGGGGGAGTGGATCCTGCTGATCACTCCTTGGCTCTCCAGCTCGCAGATCATCTTATGGATGGGGATCACAGAGTCTCGGTTCGTTCGGTACTGCCGACGGTGCACTATTGTAGTGGCAATTGGCACTCGCTGTTCCTCAACCTTCAACAGTCCCACCGCAGAAGGGTTGTCCGAGAGGCCAGGTAGCGAATTCAACTGCTTAACTGCTTCTGTCTCCACAGCTGCTATCCCGAAAGCCCACCTATGTCCCTTGGGGTCTTTGAAATACCCATTCCTAAGGTAGTCAATGCCCAGGATACATGGGGCATCTGGACCAGTCACAATGGGGTGCTTCTGCCACTCCTTCCCGGTCAAACTCACTTCAACTTCCAACACGGTCAACTGCTGCGACCCTCCTGTCACCCCAGAAATGGAAATAGCCTCTGGTCCCACGTGTCTTGAGGGCATTAACCTGCATTGAGCGCCAGTGTCAACCAAAGCCTTATATTCTTGTGGGTCTGATGTGCCAGGCCACCGGATCCACACCGTCCAATAGACACGGTTGTCCCGTGCCTCTACCTGGCTAGAGGCAGGGCCCCTCTAGTACTGGTTTCTGTCCTGCTCATCACAGGTTTCCGTCTGCAAATACTGGTGGGAGG
>NW_020956328.1:21869-62411 GCF_003031625.1 Empidonax traillii | reverse complement strand
GTCTTGAGGGCATTAACCTGCATTGAGCGCCAGTGTCAACCAAAGCCTTATATTCTTGTGGGTCTGATGTGCCAGGCCACCGGATCCACACCGTCCAATAGACACGGTTGTCCCGTGCCTCTACCTGGCTAGAGGCAGGGCCCCTCTAGTACTGGTTTCTGTCCTGCTCATCACAGGTTTCCGTCTGCAAATACTGGTGGGAGGTACCTTCTAGTGGGTCAGATCTCTGCCTACGGGATACCGGCACTGCACTCACTTTCACAGAATTTGTTTTTCTCTGGTCCTTTAACTCTTGTACTCGGGCTGCCAAGACATGGGTAGGTTTCCTGTCCCACTGTCTCATGTCTTCTCCATGTCCAGATAGGAAATACCACAACTCGGTTCGTGAGGTCTGTCTACCCCCTCTAGCTGGGGGGCGCCCGGTTCTCACTGGTGCCACCTGGGAGGTGTTTCTCGTCATCTGTTCTAACATTTCCTTTTGTTGATCTTGTAGTTGTGTAGCTATGGTAGTGAGGTTATCGAGTGAGGTCTCTACAGAGGAAACACGGGCGTGTAGTGATTCTTGGACCATACTGATGTACATCCGAAGTTTATTTACTATAAGCGCCACTGGTTCACTCTTTTCCCCAGCATCCAGTGATGTCAGGTAACTGACATGTGCAGGTGGCCCCATACGCATGAAGTTCCACCACATGTATGGTGTACATCTAACCTGGTCAGGATCGTGACTAGCTTGCACATCTCTTCCAAACAGTACTTCCAACAGTGCCATTTCCCTCAGACGTCGGATCCCCTCCTCCATGGTCTTCCAACCCTTCGCAAAATGGTCTTTCTGCAAGGCCTCTCTGTAAAGGAATCTCCCTCTCACAGCATCCAGCAGCTGTGCCCAGAGAGAGAGGGGCCTTGATTCTCTCACAAATGCCTCTTCAAGGCCCACATCCTGGGCCCTTTGGTGCAGTTCAAGCCACAGTCAGCAGGGGGCGCCGTCGGGTCACTGGAGATGCAAAAACTTGTAATGTCTTATACCGTTCAGCAGGTGGCGCTGTTGAATTATCAAAAAATGCAGAACTTGTAATGTTCTATAGTAGTCACCAGGTGGCGCTGTTGGATCACTGGAGGAGTAGAACTTGTAATGTCCAGTACCCGTCACCAGGCGGCACTGTGGGCTCCTTGGTTGCCGCCGGGTGGCGAGGGAGGAGGGGGGAAGGGGGAGGGAAACAGAAAGTTCTCCCAATGGAAGAAAAACTCACGACTCAGTTGGTGAAGATCTCGCGGTGAACCAAGCCTGCAACCAGCAAAACAGCAGAGAGGCAGCAGCAAAAACTCCTCTCCCACAGGAAAAGACAAAGAAGAAACCAGCCCGTCTCTCCTGTGTGCTGCAGCCTTCTCCTCCCGCTCCCGAGCCTGAGCTCCAACCCCCCAGGGCTGAGCTCCAAAACCCCAAACCCCACCCCTTTCCATACACACACTCTGGCCTTTTCCAATTCCTCCCCCTTTGTTGCTAGGCGACTAATGTCTGGTCATTTAGGACCCAGGCTAACTCCTTTGTTTATCTGATTGTTCGTTAACAGCACACAAGCGGGGGGTGGGGGGGGGGGAAGGGGAAAGGAAGGACAAAATTCCTTGCTACAATCAGACCTATGACACCACGCTTGCTACAAGGACCCTGATAGCTAAAATGCCAATGCGAGATAGACAAGTCCGGTTGCAGAAAGTACAGCAGAAAGACTCCCCAGGTGATATGGACAAGATGCGATTCTTTCTGCGTTGTCTTTTCTCCTCGAGTAATCCCGAGTGTGTTCTCAAAAGCAGCAGCAGCAGTCATAGATAGTGTGTCTCCAGGCCTCCCGATTGGAGGCCAGGGTAGACCAATGGTGGTGATCAATATGGTCAAGGCTGAGGGATTGTTTCAGGCAGTCCTTGTATCTCCTCTTCGGGGCTCCTCTCTTGCAGCAGCCAGTGGTAAGTTCCCCATAGAGCACAGTCTTAGGGAGGCGGTAGTCCTGCATCCTGGAGATGTGCCCTGCCCAGTGCAACTGTGTTCTCAGCAGCATGACCTCAATGCTCGTGACTGCTGCCTGTTCAAGGACAGACGTGTTGGTCACATAGTCCAGTGGATGTTTAGGATTGTCCAGAGGCAGTGCTGATGGAAGCATTCTAAGAGACACAAGTGGTGCCAGTAAATGACCCATGATTCAGATCCATATGAAAGAGTAGACAGTACAATGGCTCTGTAAACACTGATCTTAGTACTTTTCTTCAGGTGTTTGTTTTGCCACACTCTTTTATGGAGTTTACCAAAAGCTCTGTATGCCTTTGCTAACCTGTTGTCTATTTCTGCATCAATCTTACCGTCCAAGGAGGTGATGCTTCCCAGGAAATTAAATGTTGGACTAATTTGAGCGTTGTTTCACCAATGGTGATACGGGGATGATGGGAGACTTCCTGAGGTGCAGGCTGATATAAAACTTCTGTCTTCTTCAAGCTGACTTCCAACCCTAAAAGCTCAGCAGCCTCTGCAAAGCAGGATGTTAAACGCTGCAGAGCTACTTCTGTGTGGGCGACGAGGGCGGCATCATCAGCGTAAAGCAGCTCACAGACAAGATGATTTAAGGTCTTAGTGTGGGCCTTCAGTTGCCTTAGGTTGAATAGGCTCCCATCGGTATGATATCGAATGTAGTCAATAGTAAGATTAGTACATAGAGTTCTAACACATGTGCATCCATTCCCTACATAGTAGACTTGTGATTTAGCCTTATTATGAGGAAGCAGTTCAAAAGTGCATACACTTTTTTCGACATCTAAGCATAAGTCTTCACTTTCTACAATTGCATTTTCGCAAATATAACCTAAGTGTTCTCTAGGAACACATGCTTCTGTACTAACTGATTGCCATTTATTCTTGGTACTGTCGTAACTTGCCCAAACATTATGGCCTATGGGTCTGATTACAACATCCTGATGTATGGTTCCTAGTGACAAAACAGGAAAGATGGCTTTTTCCTTTGCAGCACTAATAGTGAGGACATAAACCTCAACTTGTTCGTGTTGTGTGTCATAAGTAAAGTTTACGAGTTGCCACCAGGTCTGATGATTCTTTTCAAATTGGGTGGTGGAGTTGTTTTTGGCTATTATTTCTTTTATTTCTTGAGGTAGGGTACCTGATGTTCCTTCTCTTAATATTCCTGCAGCTACTGACTGTACCCACTGTTGTGTTTGGATGCATTGGATGGCGAGTGCAATTTCCTTACTGATGTCACTTGTATAGTTAGCAATTTTAAGGAAATTTCTAGCTGTGTGATCTGCTATTAGAGTCATTAATTTAGTTGCTAGTGATTGGGTTTCTGCTAAAGTAAGCTTAGGAGGACTTTAGTTCTCCTAGATTGGAGGTGACTGTACTCAGTTTATTCATCAATACTTCTTGATCTATTGTGTTCAATATGCCTAGTCCTGTACCCGCCCATCCTGTTATATCTCTTCGTGTTCGTTTGGGGTGTGATCTTGCTGCCAGACATGCATTCCAGCCTTTGAGACTTTGCTGAACAAAAGGTTGACAGCCTTTTTGTAGGTGTGTTATGTCTGTCTGGAGGTTTACTTTAATTTTCTTTAGTGAATAGGTGAGATCCAGCAATAATTTTTGTTCATTGGATTGTCTGATTATGTGAGGTCCAATGAAGGTTAGGCTATGCATGTTGTCACAGTTTAAAAGGGGAGTTGTAAGTACTTCATTAAACGACTCGGAAGTTGTTTCAATGGGTGCTTTAGTAGTGGAACTCGCTTCAAGTTCAATAATAAATATTTTGGAAGCACCCCTTTTTTCACTTGCCCAAGTGCATTGAACTGATACTGATTGATCTAGCAGTAATTTTGTCTCACACTGGGCTTCATTTTGTTCGTTTTCTTTTATATTGTCCTTTCAACAAGAAATTGGACCCTTCCTTTTAAGCCAAATACCATTATTCGCACTATTCATTTGACTAAATGTGATTGGTTTGTCATAGATCTTATTGTTAGTTTGATCTGTTTAGTCTTTTGTGTTATAGTGTTGATACCTTTGCACCCTATTTTTATTTTCTCGTTCAATTTTCCTAATAGGGTGTTTAGCAATTTCTGAGCCTTATTCCAGTCCTGTTGTGTGTATGATCTGTTATTTTGCAAGACGTAAATGGCTAAGCCTGGCTTAGGCCCTGGATCACCTGAGGAAGGTATCCCTGCCCAAGGCAACAATTCTATAATTTGTGCATTTGACCATGGCCACTCTAAAGTAGGAGTTTGGGGTGTAGTTATACTTATCAAGAGTCCAAGAATCAGCAGAATCAGTGTGGTTCCTGGGTCCATGGTTTGGATTTTTTTTTAAGAGGTTTCTCCACTGTCTTCTGGAACTCTTTTAACTCGGGAGTAGTGGATCCAGGCTGATCGCTCTTGTACCCGGACTGCTGTGAAAGTGGTCAGCAACACCTGGAAAGGTCCTTCCCACTTCTCTCACAGAGGTTTTCTTAAAAGATTCTTAACATGTACCCAGTCACCAGGATTGAATGAATGTAATTTACAGTCAGACTGTTTGGGCTGTTGGTCTATTACTACTGTAGCATTCTTATCAAAGTGCTTTCCTATGGTTATAACATAATCATATACATACTGATTACCTATTTGGTCTACTGCATCACTATTTACAATCTGCATAGCATAAGGTCGACCATATAAAATTTCAAATGGGCTCAATTTTTCCTTTGATCGGGGTCTGACCCTTACTCTGATTAAAGTAATAGGTAAAGCTTGATACCATTGTAAATTGATTTCCTGGCATATTTTGGCAATTTGTTGTTTGATAAGATGATTCATTTTTTCCACTTGCCCACTGACTTGTGGTCTGTAGGGTGTATGTAACTGCCAATTAATCTGCAATGCTTTACTTATTGCTTTTACAACTTTTGCACAAAAGTGTGAGCCCCTGTCAGAGGAGATGCTCTTAGGCACTCCAAATCGTGGTATGATTTCACTTAACAGCACCTTGATTACCTCTCTCTCTTTGTTAGTTCTGCATGGGAACGCCTCAGGCCATCCAGAAAATGTGTCTGTTAACACCAAAAGATATCTGTACCCCCCTTTTCTTGGGAGCTCAGAAAAATCAGTTTACCATACCTCACCTGGAAATTTTCCTCGGTTTATTGTTCCTTGATGTATTTTAGTTCCCGTATTTGGATTGTTTTTCAGGCATCACTCACATCGGGATGTGACTTGTTTCACTGTGGTGTATAGTTTTGGTCCTGCTATTCTAACTTTCAAGTATTGATAGAGTGAGTCTAAGCCCCAATGGGCTTTCTCATGTTCTGTCTCCACAAATTGCCACATTACCTTTCCTGGTATTATTAGCTGTCCTGTTTCTAATTGGTCCCACCCATTGTCCAATAATTTTCCTTTGTTTCTTTGGATCCACTTGTGATCTGATTCCTGATAATCTGGTTGAAAATTTGTATCTAACTCTCCTGGTACAAGAACTGTTATAGTTAATTCTTCAGTCCTTGCAGCAACTAATTTAGCTTCTGCATCGGCTCGTCTATTACCTATTTCCAGGACGGTGTTACCTTTCAGGTGTCCTCTGCAATGCATTATGACCACTTGTGCTGGGACTTGGACAACTTCTAGCAATTGCAGAATTTCTTGCGCATGCTTCACAGTTTTTCCTTGGGCGGTTAACAGGTCTCATTCTTTCCAGGTTGCCCCATGGGCATGTACAACAGAGAAGGCGTATTTAGAATCTGTCCAAAAGTTGATTCGTTTTCTTTCTGCTAATTCGAGAGCTCAGGTGGGAGCTATTAATTCTGCCTTTTGTGCTGAGGTTCCTGCAGGTAAAAGGTTTGATTCAATTATCAGCTCTGTTGTGATAACTGCATAACCAGCCATCCTTACTCCTTGTTTTACAAAGCTGCTGCCATCCGAAAACCAGTTGTCTGCATCTTCGAATGGTTCTTCCTTGAGGTCCGGACAGATGGAGTACACTGTTTTGATAGTCTCTAGGTAGTCATGTTCGATTGGTTCTGCTGACATTCTTCCTTCTAGGAATGAGGCTGGATTGACAATGTTAGTCACTTGAATGGTTACATCATCAGATTCGACTAAAATTGCCTGGTACTTCAGAAATGGGGAAGGTGACAACCAATGACCACCTTTTCGTTCAAGTACTGCTGATACAGTATGGGATACTAGCACAGTTATTTTCTGGCCCAGTGTGAGTTTTCTAGCTTCTTCTATGTTTATAATCACTGTAGCTACAGCTTTCAGGCAAGTGGACCATCCTTTACTTACTTCATCCAGTTGTTTGGAGAAATAAGTTACAGCCCTTCTGTATGATCCCAACTGTTGTGCTAGAACTCCTAGGGTCACTCCTTGTCATTCATGAGAGAACAACCAAAATGGTTTTGTTACATCAGGGAGGCCCAATGCTGGGGCTTTCATGAGTTCTTGTTTCAGTCTTTTAAAGACTGTCTCTGCTTCTGGATTCCAAACTAGAATGTTTTAAGTGTCTTTTAGTAGGTCGTAGAGGGGTTTGGCAAGTATCCCGTACTGGTATATCCATAAACGGCACCAACCTGTCATTCCTAGGAAGGTTCATAGATCTCTCACCGTCTCTGGTCTGGGCATCTGGCAAATAGCTTCTTTTCTTGTTGTTCCCAAGGATCGTTGTCCTCCGGAGAGTTCGTATCCCAGGTACACTACTTTCTCTTGCACCAACTGTGCTTTCTGTTGAAAGACTCGATACCCATTTAGACCCAAGAAATTTAGTAGAGAAATTTTCCATTCTACACATTCCTCTTCAGTTTTGGTTGCAATCAGTAAATCATCTACATATTGCAGAAGGGCACCATCTCCCTTTGGTCTTTCCTGCTGTTCTAATTCTTTGACCAATTGATTTCCGAATAATGTGGGACTATTTTTGTAACCCTGAGGTAGCACCATCCAGGTCAACTGAGTCTTTCTCCCTGTGCTAGCAGATTCCCATTCAAAGGCAAAAGTTTTCTGGTTTTCTGGGACTAGGGTAAGGCAAAAGAATGTGTCCTTCAAATCTAGCACTGTAAACCAAATTAGATTATCCTTTAATTTAGTCAGAAGAGTATATGGGTTTGCTACTACTGGGTGTAGGGTTTTTGTGATCTCATTTATCGCTCTTAAATCTTGAACTAGTCTATAGGTCCCATCTGGTTTCTTGATTGGTAGAATTGGTGTATTGAAATCTGATTCACATTCTACTAATAACCCTAATTTTAGGAAATTTTTCTATTATTGGTTCCATTCCTTTTTTATCTTCTAACCTCAGTGGGTACTGTGTTCTAATTACTGGTTTTGCTCCGGGTATTAATTCAATAGTTATAGGGGCTGCCTGTTTTGATCTCCCAGGTATATCTGTGGTCCATATTAATGGACATGTTTCGCTTATGATCCTTTCAATCTGGTAGTTGTTAGGCTTTGGTTTGATGCAACTGATAGTTAGGTTTAAAGCAGTTATCAATTGTTCTTCATCTACCTGGAATATAAATTTATCCTTGTCAAATTTTATTACAGTTCCTAAATTTTCTAGTAAGTCTCTATCTAATAGCGGTTTTGGAGAGTTGGGTAAATATAGAAATTGATGAATTCCCATTTTCCAATTTTGTACTTAAGGGATCTCAAAAAGAAAGTCTTTTCGGGTTGGCCTGTCACTCCCACGACTTGTACAAATTCATTGCTTTTTGGTACCAGTTCCTGATTTAAAACTGAAAATGTAGCTCCAGTATTGATTAGAAAGTGAAATTCCTTTTCACCTTCCCCTAGCTCCATTTTAACCAGTGGGTCTGCTAGGGAACAACTCACTGGTCCTCCTCACTCACTGCCTTGATGGGCAATGGTAGTCCTTGTCTGACTTCCCATTCAAACCAGGGCAGTCTCGTTTCCAATGACCCATTTGCAGGCAATAGGAGCATTGGTTTGGTCCTACTCTGTTGGGAGGAGAACCCTCCCCTTCCTCGTGTAGGGTAGCCATGACCTCTCCCTCTAACATTCATTCCTTGGGGCTTTGAGTTTTGAGTTGCCGCTGCTACTAGTACAACCTTAGCAAGTCTCTTTTCTTCTCTTTTTTTCTCCTCTTTCTCCCTGTTATTATACATCTTCCAAGCCTCATTCATCAACATTTCTAAATCCTTGTCTGCAGGATGTTCAAGTTTTTGCAGTTTCTTTCTGATGTCTGGGTTACTTTGTCCCATAAATAGTGCTAACAATTGTTGTTTTCCTGCCTCTGATGCAGGATCCAGAGGTGTATACTGTCTCATAGCAGCCCTAAGTCTATCCAGAAACTCTGAGGGTGTCTCGTCTAGTCCCTGCCTAACATCATATAGGGCTGCCCAATGTATTGCTTTAGGTATTGCATTTCGCAAAACCAGTGCAATTAATTTCCTGTATTGTATCAGCCATTCATATTGGATTGGATTGTTTGGATCCCAATCTGGGTTTTCTGCTGGGAATATGTTTTTACATCTCTAGGCAGCAGGGCAGCATGTGTTCTTGCAGTTTTTAGTACAAGTTCCTTGTAAGTTCTGATAGTGAAACAAGAAATACCTGTATTTTAGGTCTGCAGAATTTGTACAGAACAAGATCTCTTTTGAGCAAGGTAGAGAAAGTGGGGGGAGAGAACAGTGGATTTTTGCAGTAAGATGCTTCGATTAACCCTTCTGAAGCCTTGTCTTCCTTCATTCCCCCCTTTTTTTTAGAACTTACAAACTCTTTCGTCAAGTTCCAACAAAGTATGGGTGTGGTAATTTATATTACAGCCACATATTCAAAAGGATAGTAAAAAAAATATAACTACTCCTAATACAGTGTTTAATGATTTTGGGGGTTTAATCCAGTCCTGTTGTGTGCATGATTTGTTGTTGTGGAGGATGTAAATGGCTAAGCCTGGATTAGGCCCTGGATCTTCTGAGGAATGTACCCCAGCCCAAGTCAATGACTCGATAATTTGTGTATCTGACCATGGTTATTCCATGGTAATGTTCTGTGTTGAGATTATACTTATCAAAACTTCAAGGAATAGTGTTGGAGTCTGCCAGTCCATGGTAGTGGGTTCCCTCAGGAATTCTCTTGGGGTTTCTCCGGAGCTTTCTTGACTCAGGAGTAGTGGTTCCAAGAAGGTCATTCCTTAATCTGGATCATCGTGAAGGTGGTCAGTAGCACCTGGAGTGGTCCTTCCCACTTTTCCTGCAGAGGTTTTCCTGAAAGATTCTGAACATATACCCAATCACCGGGATGGAAAGGATGCAGTTTACAGTCAGGTTGTTTGGGTTGGTTATCTATTACTACTGTGGCATTTCTATTAAAGTGTTTTCCCACTGCTATTACATAGTCATATATGTATTGATTGCCTATTTGATTTACTCCCCTCTCTTTATTTGTCCTGCATGGGAATGCTTCAAACCACCCAGAAAATGTGTCTGTCAAAACAAGGAGGTATCTATACCCCCCTTTTCTTGGGAGTTTAGAGAAATCGATTTGCCACACTTCTCCAGGGCATTTTCCCTGTTTATTGCCTCTTTCTGTATTCTAGTCCCTGTGTTAGGGTTATTCTTCTGGAAGCACTAATTGTCCTGTCTCTAACTGGCCCCACCCGTTATCTAGTATCTTACCTTTGTTTCTTTGTATTCATCTGTGGTCTGAGTCCTGATATTCTGGTTGAAAATTAGTATCTATTTCCTCTGGAACTAAGGTTGATATAATTACCTCATCAGTTCTTGCAGCAGCTAATTTAGCTTCTGCATCAGCTCTCTGGTTACCTATTTCTGGAAAGGTGTTACCTTTCAGGTGTTCCTTGCAGTGCATTATGGCCACTTGTTTTGGGAGTTGGATGGCTTCCAACAACTGTAGGATTTCCTCAGCATGTTTTATAGCTTTTCCTTGGGTCGTCAACAGTTCTCTCCCCTTCCAGATTGCCCATGTCTCATAAAGCTGTTGCCATCTGTGAACCAGTCTTTTGCATCTTCAAATGACTCCTCTGTAAGGTCCGGATGGCTGGAATACACAACTTTCATGGTTTCTAGGCAGTCATGCTTGACGGGCTCTGTTGACATTCTTCCTTCTAGGAATGAAGCTGGCTTGACAACATTAGTTATCTGAATGGTTATGATGTCCAAAAAGGCATAAAATAAATCAGACTGTTTAGAGACAGTATTTTAAGTCCTTAAACAGCAAAGTATTTATTAATTATTAACGACGTCGAGGAGTCCCCAGCTCGGGTTGGGCAAAGAGCTCCGAAGTGATTGAGTGAAAACAAACAATTTATACAGTTTCTAATCATGATTACAACATATTCACATGCATAGTAATAGTATTGCATCATTAGATTACAATATTCATAACAGGTGGAGTCGGGGCGGAGATTGAGGCGTGGTTCTATTTTGAGGAATATTATGGTGGGAGTTCCTGTCTGCCTTCATCCTGGGGTCTGCATTTTACTCCTCATCATCAAGTGGTTTTCGTGACCTTCTGTTCTATTCATTGTTCTTGTGTTCTGATCGTCCAGGTTTAAAGAAACCCTTGGCTCTAGGCCTACTTTACCTATTCAAATGTCTACCTTGGTTCCTCTGGATGAGATTTATGGGTGTTGAGTTCTTTGTCTAGTGTTTGTTGTGGTTCCTTTAAGGTCTAATGCCCTTAGTACAGGACATAGCCTTCCTGTAAGTAGTACAGGGGGGTAAGGGGCTCTTATGGGTTTACAGTAAAAGGGTTTTGATTAACCCTTCCTGTTTCATTTATATCATCTGATTCGGCTAGGATTGCCTGATACTTCAGGAATCTGGAAGGTGACAACCCATGACCACCCTTCTGTTCCAGTACTGTTGACACAGTATAGGATACTAGAACAGTCATTTTCTGGCCCATTGTAAGCTTTATGGCTTCTTCTATGTTCATTATCACCGCAGCTACTGACCTCAAACAGGTAGGCCATCCCTTGCTTACTTCATCTAACTGTTTAGAGAAGTAGGCTACGGCCCTTTTGTGGGGTCCGAGTTTTTGAGTCAGGACACTCAAGGTCATTCCCTGTGGTTCATGTGAGAATAGCCAGAATGGTTTTGTTACATCTGGTAGGCCCAATGCTGGGGCTTTCATCAATTCTTGTCTCAGTCTTTTAAAGGCAGTTTCTGCTTCCGGTGTCCAGAGTAGAAAACCTTTGACTTCTTTTAGCAGTTCATTACAGGGGCTTTGCAAGTATTCCATACTGGTATATCCATAAATGACACCAGCCTGTCATACCCGGAAAGGCCCGCAGATCTCTCACCGTTTCAGGTCTGGGCATCTGGCAGATGGTTTCTTTCCTCTCCGTTCCCAGAGATCGTTGTCCTCCAGAAATCTCGTATCCCAGGTATATTACTTTTTCTTGCACCAATTGGGTCTTCTGTTGAGAAACTCGATATCTGTTTAATCTCAAGAAATTCAACAATGCAATTGTCCATTCTATACATTTTTTTTCTCAGTTTCAGTTGCTATGAGTAAATCATCTACATATTGTAGAAGAACACCCTCTCCCTGTGGCCCTTCCCTGTTCCAATTCTAAAAATTTTCTATTATGGGTTCAATTCCCTTCTTGTCTTCTAGCCTTAATGGATATTGTTTCTTGTGCACTGGTTTTGCTCCTGGTTTCAATTCTATGATTAATGGGATCGCCTGCTTTGACTTTCCAGGGATATCGGTTGCCCACACTAACGAATAAGTTTCACTCATAATTTGTTCTGACAGTCAGGCTTAGGGTTTACTTGAAATTCAAGTTTGCTTTTATCAAATTTTATTACAGCTCCCAGATTTTCTAGCAAGTCTCTGCCTAGAAGGGGTTTTGGAGAATTAGGCAAATATAAGAATTGGTGAATTCCCATTTGTTTTCCAATTTTATATTTTAGGGGGTTCAAAAAGAAAACTTTTTCTGATTGGTCTGTAGCTCCCATCACTTGAATAAATTCATCACTTTTTGGCACTAATTCCTGATTTAAAACTGAAAATGTAGCTTCAGTGTCAATTAAAATGTCCATTTCTTTTTCATTTTCCCCTAGCTCCAATTCAACCAGTGGGTCTGCTCAGGGCAGACCTGCCAGCCCCCCCTCACTCAGTACCCTGTAAGCAACAACAGCCCCTCCTGTGCCTGTATTTCTGCCTGTTAATTCAGGACATTCTACAACATGCACACTGGTTCTGACCCAACCTTGTTTGTTGGGGAGGCAAACTTTACATCTGTTACATAAGGCTTGTACCAACAATTACAAAATAAACAATTCTAGGTCTTATTCAATGTGGTGTGCTTATAGTTTACTGTTCAGCACTACTTCCCATATAGCAATTCTTGGCATGATAAGACCTTTAACTATGTGTACTGGGATGCTTCAAGGTAAGCAAGGTATATCAGGTGTATAATAATTTTTCCAAAAACAAATAAGACAACACAAAATGATAATAAACACACACACAAAACTATTAACACAATAACAGTGCCCCAAACCCCAGTTCATAAGGTGGTTTGTCAATTTTTCAAAACTGTCCTCCATATAATAACTCAAACCTAAGAAAAAACTCTTAATGAGATGTTTCTATAATTTTACCTCTTTACTTTGTTGACCACAGACCGTGAAATGCCAGATCCCGGTTTTTGTTATATCCACGAGACGCAAACCACATATAGCAAAAGACAGTGTAATACTAAATAAATTCAGCACAATAACTACATATAAGACAAGACAATACGACACATGTCAGGCCCAGAATCCTTATTTAAACCAGAAACCAGAAGTAAACTATGGGGTAGTCTCCAAACAGAAGGAAACCGATTTCTCTGTTCTCCCAAACAGATATTCAGCCAAGTGTTTAGCTAAATACGGTTGTACAGACCAAAGAAGCGTCCTTCTTATGGCGTGTTCTACATGATAACAGCAGCGTCCTGCCCATGTGATAGAACACCTTATTACAGACACCAGTGCATGCAAGTTAAAACCAGAATAAATACCTTTGATTATGGGAACTTTATCCACCCCTGCGAGAAGCCAATGAAGACAGGAACCCCTCCTTATAGGTAAAAGCTTACCTTTAGCACATCTGGGAAAGGGGTCCTGACCTTCGATGGATTTCACAGCTGAGGGATAGAAGTCCCATCTGGGTCGCCAAATTGATGCCCAAAAAGGCAGATAAAAAACCTGCTTAGGCAGAGTTTTATGCCTTAAAACAGCAGGTATTTATTTATTGAGCAACTGGGCAGCCTGCCAGCTATTGCTGGGAAAACAGACTCCGAAGTGCTTGAATAGAACAAGCAATTTATACAGTTTCTAGTTACAATTACAACATAATCACATACATATTCATATTATTGCATCATTAGATTACAATATTCATAGCAGGTGGAGTCAGGGCAGAGTTTGAGGCGTGGTTTCTATTTTGAGGAATAATTTAGGGTAGTTCTGGTCTTTACTTCATCAGAGGGTCTCAAATCTACTCTTCTTCATCGGGTGACCCCGGAGACTTTCTGTACTTTCCTTTGTTCTAATGTTCTGATCATTGAAGCTCAGAGAAAGCTTTGGTTTCAGGCCTACATCATCTATTCAAATGTCTACTTTGACCTATTTGGTTACAATTTATTACCTCTGGGTTCTTTGTGCAATGTACCTGTATTTTAGGTCTGCAGAATTTGTAAAGAACAAGATCTCTTTTGAGCAAGGTAGAGAAAGTGGGGGGAGAGAACAGTGGATTTTTGCAGTAAGATGCTTCGATTAACCCTTCTGAAGCCTTGTCTTCCTTCAATAGCATTACATCTATATCTTCCCAATCGATATGCTGATTCTTTGCAATTAATTCAAATCTCCTAGTGACCCCTTGTGTTTTATTCTTTCTCAGTTCTGGCATACTAGTCTCTTTTTCTGCTTCTTCTGATTCCAGTGGGATGTTGTCTTCTTTATCTTTTAATTTCTGCAGTGGCACCCCATACCCTGGTGCAAAAGGCTGATATTCTTGGAGGTTTATGACACTTCCTTCCTCACTGTCCTTTTCTTTTAGCTTAAGGCATTGATGTCCAATACTACAGGCATCACAACAGCATTCCTTAGGTTTAAGATTTCTCCCATTTCTTTCTAACGTTAGAACAAAGGGATCTTGGAGTGGGGTATTTATTCCACAATCTTTCTGCCATTCAGGCTTGTTTCTCACAGTGAAGAACATATCACAATACATTACTTGATCCCATTTTTTGAGCTTCTAAAGGAACAGTATAAGCTGTAAAAGTGTACCGCAATTGAGGCTCCCTTCTGGTGGCCATTTTTTGCCGTCATCTAATGTATACAGTGACCACCACTGTTGACAGTATTTTAAAAGTGTTTTTTAACTCACATTTCCCCCTGGGATTCCTCCTAAGTCTTTCTAGTGTTTTAAAACACAACCCAGGGAAGTTTTTGAATTTATTTCCTTACTTTGTTGGTTTCCCATTATTACAGGAATTTACTGGCGTTTAAAGATAGATATTTCACTATGTCCTGATATTAATCCCCCAGGGCAAGACCTTGACCAGGTCGTCCAACCACCCGAGCATCAGTAATGTATCAACAGTCCCAGGGATCGTGTTCCCAAACCGGCTCCCAATCGCAAATATTCTGGATTACTAGAGGGTCGTATCCTAAGTCTTCTCCCTTTTAGAACTAGGTGTGTAGCAAATCCTCGTAGATGATATACTATTATATTAAGCAACTCTTGTCTTAGGGCACTTTGTTCTAGGTCTAAACATGACAGACTCCCTTCTATATTGCCTAGGTGGATGGTTTCTGGTATAGGGTCAAATTCTATGTTAAACTTCAATAGTTTTCTTAATCTATTCCACCATCCTAAAGTATTTCTTATTTTATGCCAACACTTCATGCGCTCACTATCCAATCACTTCGTCCGTTTCTGGCCGGTTTCCTTGCAGAGAACATGAAAACACAGAGTGGGACTCCACACTCGCTTTGCAGTTAGACCATGTCTCAAGCGCTCAACACACACAACCACACACACCTGAGTAAAGAGTTTCCTATCTTACGATTTTAGTGGATAGCTTGCATCACCAAATAAGGTCACGAGATGTTGCTGTGGACCACGAAATACAGACTCTCTGCTGATCGGTCAATGTTACCGCACTGTGAACTACAATGTGTAACTTTTACGGAAACGTGAACAGAATATTATTTGCCTATGGGTAAGGCGGCAATAAAATCTAATTCACTTAGCTTTTGCAATTACAACATAGGCAACAGTGTAAACAGATAGAGCAAACAATCCACTCAACACACACACGGGATCCCGACAAATGGTTTACAACAAACCCACATATAGTATATTACCAAACTGATAATGATCACAATTCCAAATCCAAGTCCAAACTCCAGCCACAATGATAAACCCAGAAACATTTGTACTTTCCCAATCAAATTCCCCTTAACCCGGGGAATTTAATATGGCTTTTGTGAGACTCTAACTCACAGTCAAAACCTACGTAACCGTCTAGTGGGACTCAAACACACAATTAGAAGGATCTTTCCTCTGCAGGTTGCTAGCAAACCAGAGCGTAGGAAACCAGCGTTTAAGGTTCCTTTTTCCCAAAGCTCTAGAACACCTTACAATAATCTATACAATCAGTATACAAAAACATAAATACCTTTAATTTATCAGGAGGTCCTTGTCCACCCGTGTGTGAAACTGAGGGGGTAGGGGAGACTCACCGACGGAAGATCCAGTCAGGGGGCCCCTTGAGGGTCCCCAGACCTCTGGGATTCCAGCACCGGCGGAGCAAGATCTCCTGCCTGGTTCGCCAAAATGATGCCAAATTTTTGCCCCAACAGGCATAGAGACTGCTCAGAGACAAATTTTGAGTCTTTAAGCAACAAGGTATTTATTGGAGACACCAACGTTGGGGAACTCCCAGTTGTCGCTGGACAAAGAGTTCCAAAGTAGTCAGTGATTAGTGTGACTATTTATACAATTTTTGATTATAGATTACATCATTTTACATGCATATTCATAACATTACAATATTTAATTATAATATTCATGGCAGACAGAGTCTGGGCGGAGTCTTCTTTTTGGGGAGATGTGCAGGGGGAGATCCTGTTTCTTCAACCTCTGGGCAGGGGTCTTCTACTCCTCTTCATCAGTGACTTTTTTACCTTTCCTTGATTTGGCTGACTCTAATGTGTATTTGGCAGGGTCTTCTCGACCCTGGTCCTCTCTCTTCCTTTTTATCTTCCCGTGTCCTTGATTATGCCTATTTACATATATATGTTAGTATTTTAATGATTTCTGTTTTCCTGTATTTTGCTTTATGTTCCTTCTATGTCAATGTGTTCTCATTCTTTGGCCAGATGTTATTTTTTGCTACCTTTGAGTTTTTAATTCTTTTAGTTCTTTTGCTAGGATCATACATCCTGAGTTAACTCCTTCAGGATCCTGCTCTGTTTCAGTACTTATGACTAGAGTCACTCAAGCTCCACCTAAACATAAAGAGATAGTATTAAAGTTGGGGATTGGGGGAAAATGAGAGGAAGACTCCACCAAAACTACTGGGATCAGCTGACAGGCTGAACCTGTCTTCTCCACTCATAGGGATGTCTATTGGGTATGAAACATATTCTATGCACACTAAATGCTGCTTGTAGTACTAGAGCTTGTGCTTACTTTGTAGTATTCGTATATTACTTTAAACATATTTTTGCAGTCAGACACTATCACTGACTACTTATGAACCTGTCATAATTTGTATTAATAAAGAGTACTATTCTGTAAATCGTTAGAGTCCTTTACAGGTGCTGGCAGTTGCTGGCAACAGATAACACGTTGGAAGGCCCACTGAGGGGTCTCCACACTGTTGGCTCAGACCTCCTGAATAGAGCAGTCGAATCACCCTCTGATGTAATCAATCTGTTTGGTGAAGAGTCCCCTTATGGAACACTGACAGACTGGTCAAAAATAAGGGGTTTAGCTTCCCTGGGGCACTGACAGACAATAAATCACTAAGGGTCAAGAAAATCTCCCCTCTCTAAGGGTTGGAAACCCTCCCCCCTTCCCCCTCTCATGATAATCTGACATGCTCAGTTGTTCTCTTCTTTTGAGTCAGTGGTTTGTAAGTTGCAATCTTTTTATAAAAGGTACTCAAAACAAAGCCTAGTAATAGTGTAAAAATTCTTAGAGCAGTCCAGCTTGTTCTTCTTTTATATGTGTGTCTCAGTTCAATGAGACTAAAATGTTTGCTAAGGAGGAAGAGGAAGACCAAGCTCCTTCCTCTAAGCAATTTAAATCTGAAATTAGGAGGCTCCAATTGAGGAAGTATCGAGAAAGAAAAAAATAACAACTCTTTATTAAAGGATATATGTGTATTGGCAGTACAACAGAAGAACACAAAATCAACTAAACAGTAATCCTGTACCCCAAAGTCCCCTAAAAAAAGGAAACAGTTCAGTACTTTCCGCCTTTTGGCGCAATTCTAACCACGATCAGGAGGGGGTACTGTTGGATCTCTGGAGGTGCAGAGCCTACGGTTGCTCTGAAATGGACAACAGGAGTCGCTGTTGGGCTCTGGCGATCACCGCTTGGGGCCCCAGTGTGAGGGAGAAACCAAAAATGGAGATTTCCCCCCCACCGAGAAGGGGAGAGGAGGGAAAGGGTGACTTCCTACCCAGAAGGTTCCTCTGCAGATGGGTCAAGCCTCTCAGATGAAATCTGAGCAGATCTGGGCTGGGGGAAGAACAGGGTGCAGGAAAATGGAGGCAAACCAGGGCCAGAAGCAGCCAGATGACCAGATCAAACCCAAAGTGAACTTCAGGCCTCTCCAACACACACTCTCCCTCAGTCAGGGCAAAAGTGAAGTCCCCTGTTTCTGAGGAGAGAAGGAAAAAAATCCTCCTCAGCTCAGCTCCTTCCCCCCCCCCCCCCCCAGTCTTCTGAGGGCTATCAGTCTGGAATGTGGATCTGCTAGCTACTTCCTTAGTGTGTGTCAATTACCCTAGGCAAACACCTTCCCCCTCCCTCATTCAACATCTTTTACAGCGATGCAGGGGAAAGAAAAATTCCGTTTGTTTTTTTAGAACAAGTAAACCTATGACAATGTGAGACCCACCTTGCTCTGTGTGAGATGACTCAGTTTACCAAAAGTAAAATAGTTAAAATTAGTTCCACTTTTGGGAGTATCAATTCTAAAAGAGCACTCCATTAGTGAAAAATATGAGCAGACCCTCTGGGTAAACTGAGACATCACAGCTAGCAGAGTTTATGGATAAATAGAATTTTGCTTTGTCAGGAACTTTTTTGACTTTCTTACTGTCATAGGTTTACTTGTTCAGAAGAAAAAAAACAGATTGAATTTTCTTTTTCCCCTGCACCACAGTGAAAGTAAGGTGTTGAACAACGGAGAGTGGTTGCCTAGAGTGATTGACACACACAAAAGAACTAACCAGCAGACCCACATTCCAAGCTAATGGCCCCAAGAAGACTGGAGGGGATAGGTGATGAGTTTTCTTTCTCCTCAGAAAACAGCATCAGCATTTTACTTTTGCTCTGACTCAGGGAGGGTGTGTGGGAAGAGAAGAGCTCCGGGGTTCATTTTGTTTTTGACTGGGTCATCTGGTTGACTTTGGTCCCGGTCTGCCTCCGTTTTCCCTAGCCCTGTTCTGCCCACTGCGCAGACCTGCTTGGATTTCATCACAGAAGCTTGGGCCATCTGTAGAGGAACCTTTGAAGGAAGAGGCAGTCCCTTCCCCTCCTCCATTCCTGTGTTGGCAGTAGTTTGTACCCATCGATGAAGGGGGGGAAATCCCAGCCAGAGCCAACCGCTGACAGCGTGAGTCCATAGGAAGAACCCCTTTTCCCCCTTTTCCTTTTCCCCTTCAGGGTGAGGGGAAGAATCTCCATTTCAGCCTCTCCCACACACCAGGACCCCCAAGTGGCCACCGCCAGAACCCAACAGCGCCCCCTGCCGACCACCACAGAGCAACTGCAGGCTTTTCTCCTCCAGTGATACAACAGAGCCCCCTCCTGATCGTAGTTAGAATTGTGCCAAAAGGCAAAAAAATACTTGCTCTGGGTCAATTTGTTCTCACCACCACCCCCCTCCCCCCAATTACTAGAAATTGAGAGAAGGTTTATGCAGACAAAAGAGACTTGATTGGGGAAAAATAATATTAACATTTATTATTAACAAGACAAAAAACTAAAGAACTATATCTACAATAATTCTACTAGGTAAAAAGTACTATGTATTTATGGAAATACTTCTCCCCTCTTTTATCAGTTAAAGGAGGAGAAGCAGTCTCTTTCTCCATTTTTGGAACTCTAAGTCTTTTCAATAACTCTGCAGTACTCTAAAGTTCTTCTTCTGATATCTCAGGACGACAACTTTTCGTCACAGCTGGAACTTTATGTCTCTTTCTTCTGTGTCAGCTTCAGGCGGGGTTGGGCCTACACCCCTCCTGGGCTAGGACTGGAGGTTGGGGGGTTACCCAGGCCCTGAAGGTCTTATCTTCTATGGATTACAAGGGGACACTTGCCTACCATGGATCTTCACCATAGGGTCACAGGGGATAATGGTTTTTGAGTCCAGTCCTGTTTCCTGTGAGGTCCCTCCCCACGGGAGAACAGTCCTTGATAGACTTCTCGGACATGGGTCTAGCATGGATCCCTCACTTGGATCCTAACATCTTACCCGAGCCGTTCTCGTTCCAGCGTAAGTCTCTTTCTCAAGGTCACAAATCTTCAGCAGCAGCATGGATCTCACATATGGATCCCAACATCCCACCCGGATTGTCTCGCTCTAGCGTACGTTTTCTTCAGGGTCACAAATCTTCAACGGGACTCTGCCTCACCTCAGGTCTTTCATAAAGTCTCAGTTTCTTTATGCATTTACTTACTCCAGTGTAGGATTTCCACGCACAGCATGGAAGTCATCTGGCTACCACCCCAACTTCTGGTTGCCACCCCACCCCACTTCTCAACCCAACAAACTTCCGCAGATGGCAGGGTTTTATGTTTCAGTCTTTTCCCTGTTGAAGGGAGAGAGAGACAGAGCAAGAGAGGGGGAAGAAGCAGCTCTCCCCCCTTCGAACTTCTCTCCCCTGCTGCATCTTTGGCCTTGAACACTTCGTTATCTCTCTGCCAGAATTCTTCTGCAGCAGTTTTTCGTCCAAGCAGTCAGTCTTTTAAAGATTTTTTTCTCCACTCTCTTACAGGAGAGAAGGGGGGTTTCAGTACCACACCTGCCCCCGGCCCAAGGCCGGGGGAGCAGGGAGGTCTGGCCCCCACCTGGGACCTGCTGCCACTCCTACATGGCTCCCAATTTCAACTGCTACTAATTTCAACTGCACCACAGCCTTCTCTTCCATTTTCTTAAATATGTAATTAGCAAAGGTGTTACTAAACTTTTGATTGGCCTTTTTCTCTGGAAATCCACCTGGACAAAACCATCCTCAGTCCCAGGGGCTGGCTGCTGGGCAAAACCATGACAATACTGAACTGTTTTTGGAGAGACCCTTGGGTACAGGGTTGTTGGTTTTTTTGTGTTCTTTTGTTGTTCTGCCTATACACATATATTCTTTAATAAAGGGTTGTTATCTTTTATTTCTCTGTATTTCCTGAATTGGAGCCTCTTAATTTCAGATTTGCAATTGCTTAGAGGGTGGAGTTTGGTCTTCCTCATAACTCATCCTCCTTAGTAAACACTTCAGTCTCATTAAACTGAGACACCCACATAAAAATTGTTTCTGTGTAAGTAATCCTATAGAATAGAATAGAATAGAATAGAATAGAATAGAATAGAATTTCAGTTTGAAGTGACCTACAACAATTGTCTAGTCCAACTGCCTGACCACTTCAGGGCTGACCAAAAGTTAAGGGCATTGTCCAAATGCATCTTAAACATTGACAGGTGTGAGACATCAACTACCTCTCTAGGAAACTCTATTGGGTTCCTGTGGCCAGGTTTTGGTAGCAGAGGGGGTACAGGGGTGGCTTTTGTGAGAAGTTGCCAGAAGCTTCCCCCATGTCCTGCAGTGCCAATGCCAGCCAGCTCCAGGACAAACTTGCCAATGGCCAAGGCCGAGTCAATCAGGAATGATAGTAATGCCTCTGTGATACCATATTTAAGAAAATATTTAAGTCCCCCTGCAGTCTGTGGAGGAGCCCACGCTGTGACCCTGTGGGAGGCCCATGCTGGAAAAGGGTCCTAGCAGGGACATGCTGACCTGTGGAGAGAGGAGCCCACACTGGAGCAGGTTTTCCTGGTAGAACTTGTGACCCTGTGGGGGACCCACACTGGAGCAGCCTATCTCTCAAGGACTGCACCCTGTGGAAAAGTGACCCATGTTGCAGCAGTCTGTGAAGAGCTGCTGACCGTGGGATGAACTCACACCAGAGAGGTTCATGAAGGACTGTCTCCCATGAGAAGGACCCCACAGAAAGCAGGGGAAGGACTCGTCTGCCTGAGCAGTGGCAGAAACAACAACTGACCCTAAACCCCATTCCCCATCTCCCTGTGCCGATGGGGGAGAGGAGGTAGAACTTGAAAGGAGGGAGGGGTGGGGGAAGGTGTTTTTAAGATGATTTTACTTTTCACTCTTCTGCTCTGATCCTGTTAGTAATAAATTTAGTTAATATCCCTACTTTGAGTCTGTTATGTCTGTGACAGTGATCAGTAAGTGATCTCTCTCCTGGTCCTTAACTCATGAATTCTTCATTGTGTTTTCTGTCCTCTGTCCAGTTGCAGAAGAGAGTGAGAGAGCAGCTTTAGTGAGTACCTGGCATCCAGCCAGGGTCAATCCACTACAGAAGCCTGTTCCAGTGTTTGACTACTCTCTCAATAAAGAAATGCTTCCTAATGTCCAGTCTAAGACTACCCTGGCACTGCTTTGAACCATTCCCATGTGTCCTATCACTGGATACCCTGGAGAAGAAATCAGCACTTCCCTCTCCATTTTCCCTCCTCAAAAAGTTGTAGAGAGCAATGAGGTTGCTCCACAGCCTCCTTCTCTCTGAACTAGACAAGCCCAAAGTCCTTAGCCACTCCTCATAGGACATTCCTTCCAGCCCTTTCACCAGCTTTCTTGCCCTCCTCTGGATGCATTCAAGGACCTTCATATCTTTCTTAAATTGTGGAGCCCCGAACTGCATGTAATACTCAAGGTGCGGCTGCACCAATGCTAAACACAGTGGGATAATCACCTCTCTTGATAGGCTACTTATACTGTGTTTGATGCACCCCAGGATGCAGTTTGCCCTCTAGGCTACCTGGGGACACTGCTGACTACTATTGAGCCTGCTGTCGGCCAGCACCCCCAGATCCCTTTCTGCAGAGCTCAAACCACTCCTCTCCCAATTTATACTTGTGCCAGGCATTAATCACTGAGGTGAGCAGCTCCAGTGCTGTCATGATCCACAGTGAAGCGCTCTAGGGCAGTGCATAGTGGGGGTTCCTGAACCAGGGAAATCTCAGGGGGAGACATGAGAGCTGCCAAGAGCCATCAGCTTATGCAATAGTAGCTGAGACCTCGGTGGACCAGGAGAAAAGGTGGACAAGCCACTCTAACATGTATAAAAGAAGCCCATAGGGAGTGCCACAAACAAGGCGAGCAAAGAAGGCATGACACAGCAGTTCACACAGGAAGGGCACTGAAGGAAGGGTGCTGAAGGTCTGCCAGCTCGACCAAGCATCCACCCATGGCCTTTCTAAACTCTGCACCCCTCATGATTGACACAGTTTATCAGACAGAGCTCTGATGGGAACATACCCAGTTGTCAGGCTGCAGGGTTTGCCCTACTCTTATGTCAGTACTGGACAGCAGTAATGAGCATACCTGTGGGAGGTGCATCCAGGTAAAGTAACTCCTTAGGGAGAGAGCTCTGGGAGGAGGTGCGTAGATGAGGAGCTTTAGGGAGTGTGAGAGAGACTACTGGAATCACACCCTATCTTCCCCTGGACAAGCCTGACAGGCAAACAGGACACATGATATGGAGTATTCCCTATTGTCTCTCCACCTAACTGAACACATTGACTTAAGGGATAGGGGGCAATGGCAACAAGTTCCTGCCCAATCCAGCAGGCACATCTCCTCCATGACAACTCCAACTTCCCAGGGGCCCTTGAATAATGGGTATGAGATTCTGCAAGTGGAACTGAACAATAATGAGGACAATGGTTCATCTAGTTTGGAGGTGTCGTCAAGTTGGCCTATGTCCTGTGTCAAAATCACTTCCATTAAGAAAAAAAGATGGGTCATTGCCACAGGAAACTCTCTTCTGAGGGGAACAGAAGGTCCAACGTGCAGACCAGACCCACTTCTCAGGGAAGTCTGCTGCATGCCTGGGGCCCAAGTTAAAGATGTGAAGAGAAAACTTCCTACCCTGGTATGGTCCTCCGATTATTAACCATTATTGCTCTTTAATATAGGCAGCGATGAAGTGGCAATAGGAAGTCCAAGGGCAATCAAGAGAGACTTCAGGGCCTCAGGATGACTGGTTAAGGGATCAGGAGCACAAGTAGTGTTCTTCTTTATCCTTCCAGTTGCAGGGAACGATGAGGAAAGAAACAGGAAGAGCCATCAGATCAATACCTGGCTTCAAGTCTGGTGTTGCAGGCAGAATTAAGGGTTTTTTGATCATGGGTTGATCTACACAACAGCAGGTCTGTTGGTGCCAGATGGGATACACCTGTCTTAAAGGGGAATAGGATCTTTGTGCAGGAGTTAGCAGGGCTTTAAACTTGATGCCTTTGAAGTTTTAGGATTTTTAACTTTCTGTAGATTTTAATATAGCTATATAGTCTGTCACACTTTGGAATAGTAGCTAACACTTACCAAACCCTATTCCCCCATTTCATATCGAATTTTCTAAAATTCTTTAGGCTTGTTTAGGCTCCTTTCAAGGCAGGACTATAGTAAACACATTTTGTTTAAGAACATATGCACCCCAGGCCTGAACAAGATACCATCATGATTCCCCAGGGGTCAGTGCTGGGCCCAGTCCTGTTTAACACCTTTATCGATGATTTAGATGAGGGGATTGAGTCCACCATTAGCAAATTTGCAGACAACACCAAGTTGAGAGGGAATGTCGACCTGTTGGAAGGCAGGAGGGCTCTGCAGAGGGACCTGGATAGGCTGGAGAGTTGGGTTGATTCCAACGGGATGAAGTTAAACAAGACCAAGTGCCGAGTCCTGCACTTTGGCCACAACAACCCCCTGCAGCACTACTACCTCTACAACTACCTGAAAGGAAGTTGTAGCCAGGTGAGGGTCAGTCTCTTCTCCCAGGCAATCAGCAGTAGGACAAGAGGGCATGGTCTTAAGCACTACCAGGGGGGTTTAGATTGGATATTAGAAAGAAGTTCTTTACAGAGAGAGTTATCAGGCATTGGAATGGCCTGCCCAGAGAGGTGGTGGATTCACTGTCCCTGGAGGTTTTTAAGATGAGGCTGGATGTGGCACTGAGTGCCATGATCGAGTAACCACAGTGGGGCTGGATCAAGGGTTGGACTTGATGATCTCGGAGGTCTCTTCCAACCCAGTTAATTCTATGATTCTAAAGCAACCTTCAAGCCTGGAACCTTGGAGAAACTCCAAAGACAGTATATGCTGTGAAGAAAAGGAAGATGAAGAAGAAAGGGGTCTTGGGACCTCCAACTCAATTTCCGGGGAGGCATTCCAGGGGGGCAGATCTGGGGGTGGGTGGTTCTTGGATTGGACCATAAATTGTGTAACCCCTGGACATGGGTGCATGCCTGTTTGCACTCATTGTGCCAGAAGGCCTTCATTAAAGAACTGCTCTCTATCTTATCTCTACTAAATTAGCCTGCTGAGTTTTTTGCTCCTGATTTTTAGGCAACAGATTCAAAGTGGGAAGGGGATAAAGCCAGAGATAAGCCTGGGGTTGGCATGCCAATGTTTGAGGGACGGTGTGCTAGTGAGGTCTTTTGGTCTGCCATCTCAGTGGAGGTAGGGGATTGAGATCCATGAGATAGCAAAGACAAAAGGGTTATCGATGCGTTAGAAACCATGGAAGTGCCTGTTGCATTAAGAATATAGGAAGTTGGCAGAAAATAAACCCCCTTGCATTCCAGATAGTCCTCAGAGATCAGAGGGGCTGGGTGTGCATGAGATTAATTTCTAACTGATTTAACACTATAAATCTGGTCACGTTCAATAAGAACTTTCATGAGTACAGATTCACATTTATTGAAGCAACAGAAATTTAAGTTCAGAATTGCCATCGATAAATGCACTTACTGCATTAGCACTGATTGGGGGAGAGAATTGAAAAAGTTGGAAAACTCATGGCTTGAGATAAAGACAGTTTAATAGGGAAAGCAAAAGCTGCACATGCAAATAAAGCAAACCAAGGTATTAATTGCTTCCCATGAGCAGGTAGGTGTTTAGCTATTTCCAGGAGAGCAAGACCACATCACAAGTAACGGTTACTTGGGAAGACAAACACCATCACTCTAAATGTCTCCCACTTTCTCCTTCTTCCCCCTCCTACCTTATATTCTGAGCATGAATATGGTGTGGAATATCCCTTTGGTCAGTTGGGGTTGGCTGTATCTCCTCCCAACCTCCCATGCACCCCCAGCCCCCTTGCCAACATGGCAGTACAAAAAGCAGAAAAGGCCTTGGCTCTGTGTAAGCACTGCTCAACAATAACAAAAACATCTCTATATTTAGCTCAGTTGGTTAGCCTGGTGCTAATCATGCAAAGGTTGCGGGTTGTGGGTTCACTCCCTGTATGGGCAATTCACTTAAGAGCTGGACTTGATGATCTTTGTGGGTCCCTTCCAACTCAGAATATTCTGTGATTGTGACATTATCAACACTGTGTTTAGCACAAATACAAAACACAGCTCCATACAATCCCCCATGAAGAAAATTAATTCTACCCCTGCCAAAAGCAGCACAGATGGTTAGAGGCTATCTTAGGTATAGCGATCACAACATGATGGAGTTTTTGATTCTCAGAGAAGTAAGGAGGGAAATTAACAGAACTACCATGTTGGACTTCCAGAGGAAAGACTTCTTGTAAATGGGAGCAACATTGGTTAGTTTCCAGCCAACAGGGACCTCCTCAGACTCCCAAGACCTTTGGTAGATGATCAAGAGGAGTCCTGCTGTAACATACTCCAACTCCTTCAGTACTCTGGGATGAATCCCATCAGGCCCCATGGACTTGAGAACATTCAGCCAATACAACTGGTCCCTTACAATTTCAGTGTTGACAAATGGAAAGTCACTGTTCCCCACTAGTGGTCCTCCAACTCAGGGGATCAGACAGCCCAAGATCCATGAGTATTATTAAAGACTGAGGTAAAAAGAACTGCATTGAATGTCTCCACTTTATCCCTATTAGTCTGATGACCATTTTTCTTTAGATGTCCTCTTGCTACTGACATACTTCAAAAAGCCCTTCTTTTTGTCTGACACAACACTGGCCAGTTTCAACTCTAATTGAGCTTTGACCTCTTGTGTCTTTTTTTCCCTGCATATGTCAACTATGGCTCTGTAATTTTCTTGTAAAACCTGACCTTGGTCCCAGAGATTGTACAATTTCTTTTTCCTCTTGAACTCCACGAGGAGTTCCTTGTTCAGCCAAGTTGGTCTTCTGCCCCACTTGCTTGACTTTCAACACTAAGGGATTGCCCACTCCAGTGCTTTTAAAAGGTGGGTCTTCAAAACTTGTAGACTCATAGAACTCGTAAACTCCTAAGCCCTCAAAAGCAGATTACCAGGGTACTCTGCTAAGTAACTCCCTGAATATCTTAGTTTGTTCTCTTAAAATACAGAGTAGCAACTCTGCTGACATTTTTCCTTGTTTTTGTAGCTATACAGACAGCCCAAGAAATGCTCAGCCTCTCCTTACTGGAAAGTACATATTTTTAAAACACAAGCATAACTTATGGGACCAAGAATATAACTGTATTCTTTTTATTTTGATAAGATTTCTTTTTACCAGCTTAAATAGCTGCATTCTTCAAGGACAGGGCTTGTGTAAGGACTCTGCCTTTGTTGCATTACATTACCTGAGGCCTGATGCAGCTCAGTTTAAGAGTTTTCTTTTTGTGCAAGTAATGCCTTCTGTAATTTCAAGTTGTTTCTACAGTCTTGCATATGTGTAAGGTTTCTACAAATTTATTGATTACTATATAAAAATTAGAAATCACTGCATAACAAATAAAGGTTGGATTTTATTAAAGGCACCAGTTATTCCTGCTATTAAGAAAGTTTGCTCTACTGAAGTTCATCTTGGTTCTTAGAAATTCTTCATACTTGAGAAAAAAGTTTATTGTCTGGCACTCCTCAGTTCTGGATCTCCATATTTCTCATGGAAATGTTCACTTTATAAATTCTGTAGAGACAAAAACTTAAATACAGCTTTGGAAGTGCTCTGTATTAAGGGAATACTGTATAGGAACATCTTTTAACGTGCCTCTGATATGCTAGCACAAAATGAGTTTTTTTATATAAAAACTAATGTGGAATTCAAGCTTTCATCTCTATCATCTGAGCTGATACACAGGGATAGGGAGCAGAACAGACCCCCCGTAATCCAGGAAGAAGTAGTTAGTGACCTGCTGTGCCACTTAGAAGCACACAAGTCTAAGGGACTGGATGGGATTCATCTGAAAGTACTGAGGGATCTGGTGGAAGAGCTCGTCAAGACACTCTCCATCATTTATCATCAGTCCTGGTTGATTGGGGAGGTCCCAGATGACTGGAAGTTGGCCAATGTGATGCCCATACACAAGAATGGCCAGAAGGAGGATTCAGGGAGATACAGATGTCAGCCTGACCTCAGTGTCTGTCAAGGTTATGGAGCAGATCATCTTGAATGTGATCACAAAGCACACACAGGACAACCAAGAGATCAAACCCAGCTAGCATGGGCTGGGGACAGAGTGGATAGAAAGTGGCACAGCAGAAAAGGACCTGAGAGTTCTGGTCGAGTGGCTGAACATGAGTCAGCAGTGTGCCCAGGTAGTCAAGAAGGCCAATGGTATCCTGGTCTGTATCAAAAATAGTGTGACCAGCAGGATTAGGCACTAGTGAGGCCACAACGTGAATACTGTGTTCATGTTTGGGCCCCTCACTACAAGAAAGACATTGAGGTGCTGGAGTGTGTCTAAAGAAGAACAACAAAGTTGGTGAAGGGTCTAGAAAACAAGTCTTCTGAGGAGTGGCTGAGGGAACTGGGGTTGTTTAGTCTGGGGAAAATGAGGCTGAGGGGAGACCTTATCGCTCTCTACAACTACCTGATAGGAGGTTGTAGTGAGGTGGGTGTCAGGCTCTTTTCTGAAGTAACAAGTGATAGGACAAGAGGAAACATCCTTGAGTTACACTAGGGAAGATTTTAGACTGCGTATTAGGAAAAATTTCTACACCAAAATGGTTGGCAGGCATTGGAACAGGTTGCCCAGGGAAGTGATGGAGTCAGCATCCCTTGAAGTGTTTAAGAAACAACTGGATGTGGCACTTAGTGTTATAGTTTAGTTGTAAGGTAATGTTCAAAGGTCAGACTTGATGATCTTGGAGGTCTTTTCCAACTTTAATAATTCTATGATAACCTCAGTAATACAAGTAAACTACTTTCCTGTTAAATGGTTTCCATATATTATAGTATTGTATATAACTTTATACACAATCCAAAAGTTGGTTAAAAAGTAAAATGTTTTAAATAAGTTTTTCCAAAGCAATGAAAGTTAAAAATAACTACAAAACAGGATTTTTCTTCATAATTTTTAATACTTTTCACTTTTACATACTGGTTTAAAATTTGTGATTGTTCCATGGAAGGGCCAACTTTTTAAAATTTTTTAAAACTTATCATTAGGATCATAAAGCTATTATAGAACAATTACACTCTATGCACTGAAAGTATTCAAAAATATGATTTCTGTTTTAAGTCTGTAGATGAACGGTGGCAATTCAAATATAGCGTTATCTGTACAACTTGACAAAAATACAGGTGGACAATCTGTTTAAAGAGAATCTGCACAACTTCACATAAGCCAACTCAGTCCAATTAAGTAAAAGGTAATTTTTTTCCCAAGATGCATTTAGTTTTTCACAGATAAATTTGTCAAAATAAGATGTTCAGTTTTTCAGACAGGATAACAATGCCCATCTCTCATCCTCACTCCCAATACAAGTTCGACGAAGTAATTTCCTTCAGATCTAGTTCAGCAACATACAAATTCACCAAACAGACATAGATATTCAGAGAACTGAATATCCATCAGATATCTGATGGATAAGAGAACCATGTTCTCAGACCTTCAAATTGGTTCAGCTTATGTAAACAGCCATTCTAGAATCATGGGCTGCTTCTGCAAAGATCATAGCTGTATAAATACTACAGATCCATTGACAGGAAGAAGAGAACTCAATGCACAGATATGTGGCAGTGATTGGAAAGAGTATTGGGCTCAAAAGAGGGGATATTTTATAAAACCATAAAAGATCCCTTATGAAAAAAGACTTAATAACTATTTGCACATGGACAATCTGAGAGGTCGAGAGTTGCCTTTTTAAATTTGTTTTTAAAGAGGTCAATTAATACCTATTTCTCAATCCTGCAACTCCTTCCATATTCTTTAAGAAGCCTCTTACAACTTGGATTGAGCAGGGCTAGCTGTAGTGAAGTACCAGTGCTTTTATCTAAAAGCAAAATATTATATACAATTAGTATCTATAGTTTAATTTTATTTACAGAATTGCAAAAGTACATCACATTTAGTGCAAATGCAACTAATGATATAAGAATTATATATCACTTTGTAAACTTCCCATATCTTTGCAAAATAAAGCCATCCAATTAAATAATTAAAGTTACTTGCCTGTGTTCAACAATTACAAGAAAAGGTAAATAAGGAGTTAAACTCTTCATAATTCGGACTTTTTTTCTTTACATTCCCATCAGTAGCTATGGTGGAATTAACCACTGTTTGGTTGATCTTAAAATGAAGAAGTTCATTTGAGATAATTTTTTTAATATTACTATATGAAATGTTCACTAGTGATGTAGTAAGCGTACAAATTTTCATCTTATTTGCCTTGCTAACATTAACATATTGGCACTTTTCTAGATATTCAAATTAATAGAATAATTCTGTAATAAGGCATATTCCATGCACACAATTAGAAAAAGGCAAATAAAAAGGAAAAAGACTGCATGCATGTGTAATTGTGAGTTATGTATGATTTCATCTCTTTAGAGAGGATGAACAGATAAAGTGTTTTTTGCAACACTGTGCAGATCACATTTAATCATTCATCAAATCCTTTTATAAGTTACTATTTTTTATTTATTTTCAGGTACCTACCATACTATATCAAGCAAGACTTTTTTCTTTTAAGAAAGTTTTCTTTTAAGAAAGAAAAAATCCAGAATGCTTTTCTTGAGATACACAGGCCAGTGAAACACTCAGCAGTCTCTGAAGAATTTCCAACTACAGGATATGGATAAAAGACCTCAAAGTCAGTACCAGTCTACCAGAGTCTTCTGTTAATGAGCATCTCCAGAATCAGAGGCAGGCAAATATCTGACACTTAAATTCTCACAACAAATAGAACTTTCCAATATGAACTATACATCCTTACAACTCTGATAAGTTTTTGATTAAGAGGCAGGTATCAGTGCAACTAATTTTCTACATGAACCTCATAGCATGGTTTTATCAAGATGAAAAAAACACATGCAGGATATAAAAATAATGTACTCATCCTCATTCTAGGCTGGGAATGTTGTCCTATGTAGTCCAAATTATTTCAATAAATATTAGAGTGTAACTTCTCATAGCTTTGGGAAAGCAATCCACATATATCATATCATGAATGGATGACTTCTAGCTGTCAGGCACTCTTTTGCCCTCTGATACAGAATCTTCCTAGAAATTTCTGGATCATGTTTAATAACAAAAATTCTGCAGCACATATTAAATAACTAAAAAATCCAATAGAAATATATTTGAAAAAATAAAGCTTTTCACACTCTTACTCCTTCAGAGTCAAAGATCTTCATAGTAGCAAGACAATAGAAAAGGCAGTCATAAGGATATTGACAGCCCTCAATTATTACCTGACATTTTACGTAACAAGATGATTCATTATAGAAACAAACAGTGATGAACTATGATTATACAAAGCAAAACAAAACCTGTCAATAAGTCAGGCTTTACTGAACTCCCTCCCTCCCACTCAAAATACCACATAGATCTTTGTGCACATAAAGCACATAGAGTATGCTATATGTGCATTTGTCTTTTGTGCTATTTAGACGCACAAAAACTGCACTAGTATCTTAGGAATGTTGACAGCAAAATTCTGCAAGTTGTTTCAAATTAAAGCGGTAACCCATGTTGGTGCTTCAAAACTGTACACATTCTTCCTCTGCTAAAACAATCAAATAAAATAGCCATATACATGTTCTCAAAACATCTATTGATAATTACACACTGACTCCACAAGAAAATTTAGGAGAGAGTTAGTGTTAAATATTCGACCTTGTGGCGTTGCACTGCTTCTTTACTTCAGTATACAAAGCCTAGAACTTCAGCCATAAAAAGACTGTAGATCTTTTGTTCCAGCATGGAGTGCTCTATGCCCTTAGCAGTCACTTCAAGGTGGAATGCTCACCCAGTCTTGTTCTGATCACTGAAGATAGCAAAGACAAAATACAGTACTGAAAACTTTGAACACTAACAGGAAAACAAGTACTTGTTAAACCCCTTATCAGTATCAGTACTGCAATTATTACACTTGAACTGCTGGTTCGTGACAGCTATGTTTTAAATGGTTCACCTATACTAGTTCTTTAATAATATACAATGAAAAATGAGAATCATTACAGGGCTACCTGTTAGAGAAAGATGAAATTACTATGACTTTTGGAGTCTGACATAATAAATAGAAACTAAAAATAGAGGTACCCTATGCCATACGTAGAAAAGAGATAAAAACCCATTTTCACAGAATTATAGAATATCTGGAGTTGGAAGGGACATACAAGGATCATTGAATCTGACTCCTTGCCCTGCACAGGACAACCCCAAAAATCATACCATGTGTCAGAGAGCATTGTTCAAACACTTCTTGAACTCTGGCAGCTTTGGTGCAATAACCACTTCCAGTGCTCAGCCACCTGCTGAGTGAAGAACCTTTTCCTAATATTAAACCTAAACCTCCTCTGACTCAGCTTCATGTTTTTCCCTAAGGTCCTATCACTGGTAACCAAAGATAAGCCCCTACCCCTTTGCTTCCCCTTGTGAGGAAGTTGTAGACTGTATGAGGTCTCCCCTCAGTCTCTTCTCCTGGCTGAACAAACCAAGTGACCTCAGCCACTCCTCATAAGGCCTCCCTTATAGACCCTTCACCATCTTCATGGCCCTCCTTTGGATGCTCTCTAATAGCTTTATATCCTTCTTATATTGTGGTGCCCAAAACTGCACACAGGACTCGAGATGAGGCCGCACCAGTGCAGAGTAGAGTGGGACAATGACCTCCCTCGACTGGCTCACAATGCTGAGCTTGGTCACCCCAGGACACAGTTGACTCTTTTGGCTGCCAGGGCACACTGCTGACTCGTATTTGACTTGCCATAAACCCAAACCCACAGATCTCTTTCCATGGGGGCTGCTGTCCAGCCTCCTGTTCCCCAGTCTGTAATGTACATCAAGGCTTGCACTGTCACAGGTGCAGAATCTGGCACTTGCCCTTGTTAAACTTCATATAGTTGGTGATTGCCCAGCCTTCTAATTTGTTGAGGGCTCTCTGTGGGGCCTCTCTGCCTTCAAGGGAGTCAACAGACTTAGTATGGCTTCGAGTCCTGCATCCAAATTGTTTATGAAGATGGTGAAGAGAACTGGTCCTAAAATGGAGGTCTGAACTTTAGGATGGAGTTTTACTGAAATCCTCAAAGATTACATCAACTGGCTTCCCTTGATCAACTAGGTGGGTTACTTTGTCATAAAAGGAAATTAAATTTGTCAAGCAGGACTTTCCCCTCATGAAACCAGGCTGGTTGTGACCAATGACTGCATTGTCCTTTAGGTGTTTTTCAGTACCTCCCAGGATAGTCTTCTTCATAATTTTACCAGTCACTGAAGTGAGACTGACAGACCTGTAGTTTCCAGGGTCATTCCTCTTGTCCTTCTAGAAAATTGTGACAATGTTAGCCAGCGTCCAGTCAACTTGGACCTCTCCAGATTCCCAAGACCATTCAAAAATCACTGAGAGAGACCTTGCAATGACATCAGCCAGCTCTTAGAGTACTTTTGTATGAATCCCATCAGGTCTCATAGACTTATACGGATCCAGGTGGAGCAGCAAATCCTGCACAAGTTCAGGGATGACTGTAAGTTTATCATTGTCACAGTCATGGTCCTCCAGCTCAGGGCTCTGTGGGTCCCAGAGCCCATCATTGGTATTGAATTCTGAGGCAAAAAAAGCATTAAACATCTCTGCTTTGTCTATGTGCCTGTTTGTGAAGTGACTGACCTCATCAAGTCACAGACCAATGTTATCTCTGATTCTCTTTTTGCAGTTAACATATTAAAAAAAGCTCTTTTTGCTGTCCTTCACAGCGCTGGCCAGCTTGAACTCTAATGGAGTTGTGATTGCACAAATTTTCCCCTACAGTAGCAACCAGCATCTCTGTAGTCCTCCCATGTCACCTCACCTTGCTTCCAATGTCCATACTTTCTTTTTTTGCCTTAACTCCAAAAGAAGATCACTGCTCAATCAAGTTAGCCTTCTGCCTTGCCTGTTTGACTTCCGACATTTGGGAATTGCCTGTTCCTGTGCTCTTAGGAGGTGGTGCTGTCATAGTTCCGATTTTAGCAAGGAATTTTTCTTTCCCTTCCCCCTGCTGTGTGTGCTCTGTGTATAGGTCATCAGGTAGCTATCAGGTGAACAAAAGAATCCGTCTGGTCCACTAATGGCCGAGAGATCAGTCTCCTAGGAAACAGGCAGATGAAGGATCTAAAGTCTACTTTTTTCTCTCATCTCCAGGGAAACGGGGAAGGAGGAATTTTGGTGGGCTGGGGGTGTGGCTGGCATGCAGGTTGGGAGGAGAGGCTGGTGTGCCAGTGGGCTAAGGACCTGTTGTGAGCTGCAGACACTGCCTGGTTCTTTTTTTTTTCCTGTCAGAGGGGAGTTTGCTGCTGCTCTCTGCTCAGCTGTTGCTGGCTGCAGGTTCTGCTTAAAGCGAACTCTAACCAGCTGGAGATCGTGAGTTTTCTTCCACTGGGAGAACTTTCTGTTTGATTGCTGTGGTTTTTTTCCTTCCTTTCCTTCCTGCCCCCCCACCACTCCCTCTCTCCTGTCCCAGTGTGGGAAGGGAAGGGGAACCGAGGGGTGTTTTTTTGTTGTTGTTTTGTTGTTTTTTACTGGACAAGTTCTGCACCTCCAGTGATCCAACATCGCCACCTGGTGGCTACTATAGGAAACTACAAGTTCTGCATCCCCAGTGGTCCAACAGCGCCACCCGGTGGCTGATACAGGACGTTGCAAATTCTGCATCTCTGGTGACCTGACGGCGCCCCCTGCTGACTGTGGTTGGAATTACACAAAAGGGTGCAAAAATTGAACTGTTTACTCTTCCTTTTGCCAGTTTATTGGTTTGTTTTTGAAGGGGTTATTTGTGGGTATAGGAGTGTTGTTTGGTTGTTTAACTTGTTTTTTTCTCCTGTTTCTGTTAATACACATATACGTTTTAATAAAGGGTTGTTATTTTCCCTTTTCCATAAGTTGTTTTCCTTCAATAGGAGCCTCTCAATTTTGGATTTATAATTGTTTAGAAAGAGAAGTTTGGGTCTTTTCTCCTAACCCATCCTCAGCAAAAGACTTGTCTCATTTAAACTGGGACAGGTGCTTAAAAAGTGACCAGCATTGATGGATTCCAGCACCTTCAAAAGCATTTTCACAGGGAAATTTACTCACTAGTTCCCTGAGCAGCCTGAAGTCTGCTCTCCTCATGTCCAGAGTTGAGGTTTTGCTGGCACTTTCCCTCCTGTCAATGGAGATTTTAAACTCAATTGCCTCATGGTCGCTCTGGCCAAGATGGTCACCAATCTCCACTTCACTCACAAGACCCTCTCTGTTAACAAGCAACAAATCAAGGAGGGCATCTTTCCTAGTCGACTCATTTAGTACCTGTACCATGAATTTATCATCCAGGTGTTTTAGGAATCTCCTGGGCATGTTTGTACCAGTTGTATGGTGTTCATAGTTAATATCTGGCAGGTTGAAGACCCCCATAAAGACAAGGGTGGTTGATTTAGAGGTGTCCCTTAGTTCCTTGAAGTCATCATCCTTGCTGGGTAGCCTATAGTAGACTCTCACGCTTTATTTGTTTGTCCCGTAATCCTTACCCAGAGCCTCTCACTTGCCCTGCCTATCCCTCCTGAAGAGTCTGAAACCATCCACATATATTAAATCTAAGCACTGAATTAATGCTAGAAGGACATTTCTAGATTGCCTACTTCTGTTTGGCCTTAAATATTTACAACAGTAAATCAAGAATAAAAAAAAGAATGTATACCTGTTAATATTAGAATAAAATAGGCTTTCCTGCCGTTTTCTCTTGCACATATGTTGTAAAACGCTTTAAGAATTTTGGATATTCTCGTTTTGCCACTGCCCGTAGCACTGATGCTGGTGCCCATCCTCCTGGGTTCACTACGAGTAGACAGGAAGCCAGACATTGAAATACAACAAATCTTCTAAAAGCTAAAAAAGAAAATTTAACTTTGTATTCCTGCAATTCTTTCTGAAGTAACAGAAAAGAATATTCAGCAGAATTTATACCTTTACATCTTGTCTTGGAGCACTTTCTACTCTAATTCAGTTCAGTTTTACAATGCTACTATTTAGAAAACATTAAACATGATGTGTTATGTTTGGGGATTGCCCAAATGAAAGACTATATTCTTTAAGTACTTCCAAAAAACAACAGAGAGACTCAAGCTACTTCTCATTTCAAAGGAAATAGAAGTCAAGCCTTAACTTTTCAATAATTGCGGCATTTGCCTGCAGAATTGCTAAATACTCAGTCTTACAAATTATTTTTAAAGCACTTCAAACAAAATTTGATCTGATTATAAAATATGCTTAAAGTCACAGGTCAAGTACTTTGCTGAAAAAGATGCCACTTCCCATATAATCACAACTCAGAATTTGTCGATGAAAATATATTTTTTAAATAATTATGAAACTTCTGAACAGGAAACAAAGGAACTTACCCCAGAGTTTAACACCATATAGTATTATTTGTACAGGTTTTAATACAAGTTGTATCACTCCTATATGGCAAAGATTTACTGAACCCAATTTTCAGACTGTGATTACTTAGTAAGCCATGTAATAGGTGGTCAAAAATAATAAGCAGGTGAGATACTCAAGGTGTTTTGCAGTTGCAGCAGAGGAGATAATAGGTATGAGGTTCCAATACTATAATACACTACTTAATATTGGGTACTGTCATTAATTCGAGTCCTTGACCATAAAGACCACAAGTGTGATCCTATATACAAATTTAACAGAAAACTGCATCAACCTTTTTTTTTTCCAGTATTCAGCTCCCCAGAAATAGCATATATCATTAATGTTTTACTGAAAAATTTTAGACTTACCATTAGCTACATATGTAATCTTGCATAGAATATTGTCCCTGCTTATTTCCTTGTTCCCCTCTGGCGGGCTTACTAAAGTCTGACAAATCATAGCAATATTTATTTTGGCACGGACACAGCGATTGTTCAGCTGTCAAAAGAAAAAAAAAGAAAAAAAGTAACATTTGTAAACTTCAAACTAGGTGTATTTCGGCATACTTGATTTCTAATATTTTAATTTAGTATAAAGTCTAAGACACTCCAAAAAGTTATGTTTCAGTTATACAAGCCTACCCCCATGTCTGACAATACTGAGGAGTTATTTATTTGATTCTATATGAAGGAACCTCAATTCTTTAAAATGTTTTCACCAGATCTGCCAACTGTTGAGATAAGGTAACAAAATTTTTGGCTCAAAATGCCTTCATCAGGTCTTATCATCTGATATAAACAAACTGTATTTTTGCATATCACCCCCTTCTCCCCCCTTCCCCCCAGTATTGCAAGAGCATCACACCACATAATAGAAAAATGGCATCTTTAAAGCAGACCTTGATATAATGAAAATAATACTTACAGGAGCACTGTCATGTTCCACAGAGAAATTGCAAACAATCCATGTTTCAGGATCATTTTCACTGAATGCTGGTATCTTTCTGATGGCAGACAAATACAGCACATCCCTTTGAGAAGCTGGCCACACTCTCTGCAGAGAGACACCTGAATATAAGCTTTTCCAGATTTGTAAATTAAGTACTTACTATCCTTAGACAAAGCAAAACAACAAACAGGTCAGTCATGTTATTAAAGTAAAAAAGTTTATTCAAGTTAGCAATTTCATGCAATTTTCAAAACTGAAACAAAACACAACTGTTGTACAGATGTGTATCAGGTTATATGGTTATACTTAGTTTTTAAAAGTTAAGGCAAAAGTTTAAGGCCTTTGAAAGGCAGGGACCAAGTTGCAATGACTTTTTCAGTATGTGGTAGTTTTAATCTAGGTCTTCCTTGGTGACCAGTTTGTAACCAAGGAAGTGGTCATGTACCCAGCATTCCATACGATTTTTACATAAACCAGGGTATAAATAAGAAGGGAGGAGAGGCCTTCGTTCTCTTCTGTCAAGGTTTGGGAACAGTGGGTCCTTGTGTTGGTCTCAGTTATCTAAGGCTGAGGTCTGCAGCGTCCACTGACTTGCCACGTGGAGGTTTGGAGAGTGCTGGCCGTGTCTGCCAATCTTGCTTTTCTAAGGGACATGGTGAGATTTGTTTTGCTAGTTATTAGTATAGTTCTCGGGTTTGATTGCGGATATCTGTTTTGTGTCCCTTTTTGTCTCTTTTGGTCCCTTTTTCCCCTTTCCCTTTGGGGGGTGTTTGGATTCCCTTTGCTGTGTACATAGCATTTTAATTGTATATAACTGTAATACACATAGTATATATATTTTTATACAACTAGCTTGATTTCGGGTTCTTCAATTTTGCATAGTTCTTTGCCCTGGGGGAAGAAGGGGGGGAATTGCTGCTGAGGGTTTGGGCATTTGGCAGGGAGCCAGGTCCGAACCATCACTCCAGGGCACAACACTCTGTGACTATGCAGTTCATACAACTGCCTTATTCAAAAATCAAATTCTGCTGTTACAGCAGTTTTAAGGTAACCACATTACCAGTAAAAAAAAAAAAAAAAATTATAATTTGAGTATAGTAATACTTGCAATCATGCAAGATTAAAGATGAATGTGTACACCTAATTTTTAATTTTTTCGAACCTGTTAGGTTACAGTTATTGGATTAAAAGTCAAATGAACATTTTAGTAAAGCTACATCATAACTGGTTGGGGTAAAAAACCATAATGAAGTTAAAAGAACAAATGTTGTATCAGGGCACCTCATAATGCAAATGCAGATGTCAACTAATCATGGTCAACAATAGTTTGCATTATTGTAACAAAACATATGATACAGGGGTATGGGTTTCTTCCTTGTAGTCAGTGTCAATTTATTGTTTCAGTTTTCTTGAGATGATCCTTGTGTTGCTGCCAGTGATATACTTAAAAGATTAAAAACAGTCCTCATTTGTTATTACAAACTCTATCAGATACATATACAACCAATTATGCTATCAAACCAAGTTTGAAAAATTTACAAAGTTGCAGTTTAATAGAGAACTTGTTCTGAATTGTTGTTCTGGATAAGATTTTAAGTTGTTAAGATGTTAAAGTATTTCAGAATAGATTAGAACACATATGCCCCAGACTGTCGCACTAGGGTATGTATACAGGTGGAATGTTATTACCTTATGCATTTGGTAAATGATGATGGCATTATCAGCTAAATTTTCCACAACATGGAAATTTTCAATTGTTGCTAAAGGGGAACGGAAATAAAAATGCATCAGTAAACAAGCACAGGTATTAGGTCAGTGCTATAAACTGCATGATTGTTGATAAAAGTGCAAAGTTTAAGAAATTATTCCTTACTTTCCCAGTCATTACGAACATCGACATTCCAGAAGTAGTGGCAAACTTCATGTCCTGTTACCCCTTTAACGGCATGCGTTGCTTTCAAAGGATCTAAAACTATTCCATTCTCTTCTACCTCTCTTCTGTACACCTATGGTCAAATACAAAGAAAGAAATGCAGAAAAATTGTCAAAATTGTTCCTGTCCTAATTATTTAAAATTCCACCAGCTTTGGTAAAAACTGTCATAGGTTTAAAAAGAGATGTTGGAATTTTTTTCTTTCCCTAGGGTCCTGTCCCCGCCCATCCCCCATCTGTTTCTTCTGGGATGTGGGGAGTCAGGAATGGAGGGAGTCAGGGAGGGGGTGGGGGCGGAGCGGAGCTGTACGTACTGGGTAGCACAGGAGCGGGGAGGGGGGAGGTCTCCCAGGGACAGCTGGGGAAGTCCTTTGTTTGGGGGTTTTTGGGTTTGGTCCGCTGACCAGACAGAGCTGGAGCCCGGGCTCGGTCGCCTCCTTTTCCTGAGATGAAGGTTTTTTTTTTTCCCCCACGGGACACTTTGTGGCGGACGACTGAGAGAGAGAGATTGACCCATCTCATAGGTATTCTGCCTTCAGACTGCCTGTGGGAAAAAGGACTTTTTTTTCAGTGCTATCTGCGAGCACACGTGGCTACGAGCAGCTGTTGAACTGCTGGGACAGTCCTGCCTCTCCCCCTGCCCAGGTTGCCACGGGTTTCTCCTTCCACCTGGGGAATTGGGACTTTGTTTTGTTTCTTCTGAAAGTTTTTGATTGCACCATTTGTTGTTTATTCAGATTTTGTTAATAAAAACTGTTTCTTTTCCTTTTCCACACTTCCACCTGAAGTTTCTTAATTTCTAAGTTGTAATCTTGTTAAACTAAGACAAAAACTTACCCAGAAGACTAACAAATTACTAATTTGCCATGTCAGTGTTCTCTGGTAACTACCAATGCAGATGTTCTTGCATGGTACTTTGCATGAAAATACCAGTACTTTGAAAATTTCTACTCCAAAAATGATTCAGAGAATCAGAATATCATGAGTTGGAAGGGATCCACAAGGATCATTGAAGTCCAATTCCTGGTCCTGCATAGGACAACCCCAAGAATCACACCATGTGTCTGACAGTGTTGTCCAAACTCTTCTTGAACTCTGTCAGGCTTGGTGCTGTGACCACTGCCCTGGGGAGCCTGTTCGATTGCTCAACACCCTCTGAGTGAAGAACCTTTCCCAACTATCCAACCTACACATTCCCTGACAGTGTTTCATGCCATTCTCTCAGGTCCTAACACTGGTCGCCAGGGAGATTGGTGCCTGCCCCTCTGCTTCTCCTCTTGAGGAAGTTGTAGACTGAATGAGGTCTCCCCTCAGTCTCCTCCAGGTGAAATGAGAGCAAGGTCTAAAAGAGTTAACT